>NC_056745.1:440318917-440618917 GCF_019279795.1 Protopterus annectens
CCTGCAGGATGACAAGAATCCTAATGTTAGGAGATCTTGTATGTGTAAATGAAACAGATTCTCCATTTGATGTCTACAAAGACAGTTGGACCCTTTCCAGGGTGATTTCCATTAGGTACTGTCATACCTGTGTGAACTCTTGCAGACAGGGTTGGCGTACTCCTCTGTTAAAGCCCACCTTGCTGCTGTTTCAGCTTGTCTGGCTCTGGACCTTCCTTTGGCTTCTTAATTGCCTGTAAAGTTATTCCTAAGGGGAGTGCTGCATCTCAAGCCCCCCCAGGACCTGAATTATGTTTTGGATAAACTCACAGTGGCCCACTTTGAACCAGCTTCCAAGGCCTCTCTAAAACACTGCAGTTGGGAAAACAGTACTCCTAGTAGCCTTGACATCAGCTGGAAGAGTGTCAGAGTTACAGGCCCTCATGGCCATTCCCCCTTTCCTTATCTTCCACAAAGAAAGGGTAACCCTTTGGACCAACACCCTTCCTTCATGCCCAATGTGGTCAATGAGCTATCCTTAAACCAAGCTATTCACCTTCCCCCCTTTTTTGCCCATCCTCAGAGTGACAGTGAGAGAGTCTTACATTCCTTTGATATGCATAGATAGCTTGGGCTTTACCTAGACAAGACCAAATCTATCAGAACATCAGACTAATTGTTTGTCTCCATTCATCCCTGAGCCCTGGGGAAAGCAGTGATAAAGCAGACAATTCTGCCTGGATTTCCAGAGCAATTTCCTTCTGCTATCCATACCAGGGGAAATATTTGGGGTCCAAAGTTAAAGCACACACCACTAGGGCTATGGCTTCATCTGGAGCTTTCTTTAAAGAATTGGACACTGCCACCCTTTTAGAGGCAGCTACATGGACCTCTGTCCACACCTTTACCAAGCATTACAAATTGGACCACATTTCCAAATCCAGGGCTGGATTTGCCGTGGCAGTCCTCCATGGATTTTTGGAGAGTAATTCCAAGCCACCACCCTGTTCTTCCCAGTGAGCTTTGGCACTCACCCAAGAGTTCAGAGTACTGCAACATGAGAATAGAAGGACGTAGAATAGTTGTGTAAAATCTTATAACCATAGATGTCCTTCTCTTCCATGTTGCAGTACTCCTTGCCCTCTTCTTCCCTTAAATTGTTCCTTCTTAGATAGCACAGTTTTCGTGCTACTGGGGTTTGAGTGGGGCACTCCGGTCTGAGGTCTGGTATGTGCAGATGCCACTTTTATGGTCCACGTTCCCTAAGCCAATGTCAGATTTCCCACATACACTCCAGTGACTAGAAGCTTTTGTATACTAGCGGAATGTTTGGGTAGCAAGAGAGAAAAACCCAAGAGTTTGGAGTACTGCAACATGAGAGAGGGACATCTATAGTTATGGTAAAATTTTACACAAGTATTCTTTCTGTCATTCGTTTGTCCCCAAGACTCTTTGGAGCAGGTTTTTCTCCCTCGCAATTTATTTAGAGAACCAGTGCTTAAAAATCCTTGCCAAAAGTGCAATGAAGGTTTCCTCCAGCCCAACGCTTGAGCCGTCCATGAAGCGGAAGGCCGAAAGGCCTAGGCCCGAAGCTTTTGCTGCACCTCTCCCCATGGACATCTCTTCCGAGGCACATGGTAGTCCAGAGACTCGTTCTGATCCAGATCCTCAGGTCGAGCCAGTTTTGCAGGCTGCCTTAGACACCTTTTAAACAGCTTAGGGAACCAGATTCCTTGGATGAGGATTCATTGTCTGGTGAGAGGACTTTGTCCTATTCTTCACAGATGCCTTCACCTTTGGTTTATGGTTCTGATGATGAGGAGTCTGTTAGCCCCGAGTCTCCTTTTGAGAAATTGTCCTTTTGGGGCACAGTTGCTAGGATGATGGAATTCTTTAAGTGAGATTCTTCTCAAGTGTCTGATACTCAGAGAAAATATTATGAGTTGCTTCAGGTGGATACTCCTAAACCATTTGCAGTTCTCTGGTGTTGGCTGCCTTGTTAAACATTTTCACTGCAGTTTCTGAGTCTCCTGATTCTCAGCCTCTTGCTCCTAAGAAACCTGATAAGGTTCCTGAAGATTGTCTGTTTTTATTTAAATGTCTTGCTGTGGTCTTTGTCTCTTCTGTCAAACCTTATAAACTTTTGCCTTCTTCCCAATTTTTGCCTTCTGATAATGATAGTAGTGTGATTGAGAGGATTGGCAGGAAAGTTTACAATGCTTCTACTTTGGCCTTTAGGGCTATTAATTGCCCAGACCCACATGACCAGATATGCTTTGGCCTTAATTGCTCAGGCTTGTCAGGTTATCTCTACCCTCCCTGATTCTGATGGCAAATCCTCTGCCTTATCTTTTTTAGTTTCTGTTTCTCAAGTGGCCCCCCCTCTGCTAAGGTTTCTCAGATTTATGTGGTCCAGAAGCCTCCTTTATCTGATAAGCCTGCTTCACTTTGACAATTTGCCCTTCCCACTTCTATTAGACCAGGTTCCTTTGTCCATTCAGCTCTCCCTTTCTCTTCCAAATTGGCATCTCATTACTTCAGAATCTTGGGTTCTTTCTGTCATCTGTCAGGGTAACTTTATGGTATGGAAATCTCTCCCTCCTTTTTCAGGGATTCCTCAACCTCCTGTAGCACAACTTCCTCATTTCCCGGAGGTTCAAGGGTCCCTTATTGAAGCAAGAGATTATTCAACTTGTCCACCCTTCCCAGGTGGGAAGGGTTTTCTATTCCAGGATGTTTCTGGTTCCTTGAAAGGAGGGCATTTGGAGATCTATTTTGGATCTCTCACAGCTCAACACCTTGAGTTCCCTTCTTTTTGAATGCTTACTCTTCAGACTCTGTTTCCTCTTTTATTAACCCAGGATTTTTTAGTGTCCTTAGATCTGAAAGATGCTTACCTTCATATCCCTTTGTAACCTCTTTTCAGGACGTTTTTATGTTTCTCTGTGTCTTCCTCTCATTTACACTTCTCTGCTTTGCCCTTTCACCTCTCTACTTCCCCAAGGGTATTCACAAAATGCCTCGCTCCTGCAATTGCCTTTTGCAGGCTTCAAGGCATTCATATTTTTTCTTATTTAAACAACCTGTTGCTTCAGGCTCCTTCTCCCAGTCACTTGTTACAGTATCTACTGTCACCATCTCTCTTCAAAGTCTGGTTTTATTATCAACTTCCAAAAGTTTGTCCTGATTCCCTGTCAGGATCATATGCATCTGGCATGCAAGATTCAGATGGTGCCATTGTTGGCCTCTCTTCAACCTCCAAAGATGTTGTTGACATCCTTCTTTCAGTCTGTTCTTTCTCTGTCTGCCATGCCAGCCAGGGAGTTTCTTCCATCCTTGGGATTCATTGCCTCTTCTCTTCCAATTCTTCCTCTTGCCAGACTGCAGATGCAGAAGCTTCAGTGATACCTCATGTCAGTTTGGCTGCAGCATCGTTACTCTCTGAATTTCAGTGTACCTCTCCTTCCCTGTCTCAAGAAGGAATTTGAGTGGTGGATTCAACAGTTCGCTTTCACCCCGGGCCGGCCCTTTCAGCCTCCAGTCCCTTTTCAAGAGCTGTTCACTGATGCCTCAGACATGGGGTGGGAGGTTTCTCATGGTCACTTGAACGTTCAGGGTCTTTGGCCTCCCCGTCAGAAACCATATCAATGTCAAGGATATGAGAGCTCTAATTCTGGCCCTTCAGGCTTTTCAACCCATGTTCTGTCCAGGCCCCTTGAAAGTGTACACAGAGACAGCACTACCATGATGTGGTATGTCAAGCGGGGGTGGGGCATGAAATCTTACCTCCTCTCCCAGATGGCACTTCAGGCTTGGGAAGTGGCTCTGTGTTATCAGTTAACTCTTCAGGCAGTTTGCATTCTTTCAGGACACAATCTAGTGACAGACCCTTTGAGCAGGTCCAAAACACAGGCTCATGAATGGATGCTTCACAGAGACATGTTTCTGGACATTGTTCATCGATGGGGTATTCCTCAGGTAGATCTTTTTGCCTCACCTCTGAACAGCCAGCATCCTCTCCTCTGTTCCAGAGTGCCATGCTGTCTGGCGTAGAAGACGAACGCCCTTTCCTTGGAAGGGGGGGTTTCTTTGTTTCCCTCCTCTTCTTCCAAGAATCCTGCAGATCTAGCTGGACTCTCCAGAAATCTTGCCTAGTGACTCCCTTTTGGCTGAACACTGGCTGCCCCTCTTAATGCATCAGGCCAGGGCCAATCATCACAAGTTACCTCACCAGTTGGATCTCCTCACAAAGGACAAGGGATCTCTCATCCACTCCCTCTTATCTGCTCTGCAGATGACATTGTGGGCGATGGGTTTTGATCCCTTTCAGGCACCTCTTTTCTGAGAACATGCTCAGGGTTTTACAGGAGGCAAGGAAACCCTCAACCAGAAAATCTTGTATGTCCAAATGGAAAAGATTTTCAGTCTAGTGCCATGCTTGCAACCCAGACCCTTTTTCAGTAGAGGTTCCTCTGGTCCACTCATT
This sequence comes from Protopterus annectens, assembly GCF_019279795.1. Lineage (NCBI taxonomy): Eukaryota > Metazoa > Chordata > Ceratodontiformes > Protopteridae > Protopterus > Protopterus annectens. The sequence goes on from NC_056745.1 coordinate 440,323,383, forward strand.
TGTGTGAGTTGCTCCAGTCTGTCTTGGCCTATTCTTATGTTAAAGCCCATTTATCAGCTATTTCTGCTTGTTTGCCATTGAGTCCTCCTTTGATTTTATTGTTTTAAGGTCAAACAATTTCTTAAAGGCGTCTTGCATATTAGACCCCCAAGAAAATGTATTCATCCTCCTTGGGACCTTAATTTTGTTTTGGAAAAATTGACTCAGGCTCCTTTTGAGACAGCAGATTCTTATTCTTTGGAACATTGTACCTGGAAGGCTGTTCTGTTGCTGGCTCTTATGTATTGCTCAGAGGGTTTCTGAGCTCCAGGCCCATGTTGCCATTCCTCCTTTTTTGTGTTTTCACAGGGATAGGGTGTCCCTTCCTATTAATCCTTTTATGCCCAAGGTAGTAAATGAGGAGTTGTCCTAAAATCGGTCGGTGCAACTCCCTTCCTCTTTCCATGTTCCTCAGTCTGCTAGTGAGAGGGTCCTGCATACCCTGGATTTGCACAGACATCTCGAGTACTATTTGTATAAAACTAGGAGTATTCATAAGTCTGATCTGGTCACCTTTTAATTTCCTTTCATCCCAGGTCTTTGGGTTTGGCTGTTTCTAAGCAAACCATCTCCTCTTGGATATCTAAGGCAGTTTCCTTTTGTTATACTTTCATGGCACCACATCTGTTAGAGCTCATTCCATTAGGGCTGTTGCCTCTTTTGGTGCCTTCTTCAAGGGGTTGGACACCAGTTCCATCCTTAAAGCTGCTACTTGGTCTTCAGTCCTTACCTTTTCTAAGCATTACAAGTTGGATATGGTTTTTGCTGAAACCATGTTATGTGGGTTTGTTGAAGGTTGTTTTCAGCCTTCCACCTCCCTTTCTGTTTCCTGAGCTTTTTTATTCTCCCTTCTATAAAGAATACTGCATCAGTGGTATAGAAGGACATAGTACAGTTGTGTAGAACCCTTACCTTAACAGTAGATGTCCTTCTCTTCACTGTTGTATTCACTTCACTCCCTCCCTCCAGCCCCCTCTTGTTTATTCTGCATTCTTTCCTCCTGGATGCATGTGAACTCTCGTCCTTTGGTGACTGTTCTTTTCTGGGGCAGTTCAGTTCTAAGTAGTTGCATCCGTATGTTCCTTTTATGCCCTACGTTCTGTGTGAGGAGTATAAATGTGACATGCATACAAGATCTTTTTTAGGCTTTTGTTTACTAGCTGAGCATCGGGCTGCCCAGGCTGGACTTCCTTATATGAAGAATACTGTAATAGTGTAGAGAAGGACGTCTGTTGTTATGGTAAGATTTTATACAACTGTACTTTCTTAGCATTTTAACCTGAGTGACTTATCTGACAGGAAGCTGAAGTTTGGAGGATGCCTCTCGTTATCAGTAAGGCTATTACCTTCCATAAGACAGTAATAAATGTAGGCTTGTCAAGCGTAGTAGAGAAGCTGCAGGGGCTGCTGTTCAGTGACCAGGTGAATATATATTCAGTTCATTGTCAGAACCATGCTCTAACAACCTGAATGGAGTTCTTGACAGGTTTAGCTAAAATACTTGCAGTGTTAAAGGGAGAAAGATTTATGCTGATGTTCGTGTTTCACTGTTGCTGTCATCACATGTGGGTTATCACTGCTATGGTAGATGCCTGCCCGACTACCAGAGTCATTGTTTTTCTGTGTCGGCTGCTCTCGCTTGCTGACAGACATCAGGTCATCAGTGCTATAAAGGAAGGCAACTGATGCCATTACATCAGTCAGTCTTGCCGTGGAGCCCGTAGCAAAAGCTGTTCGCAAATGTGCCAGTCGGTTGCTACCAGAGTTTGAATTACAGCTGAAAATGTCTAAAGCTAAGTACCCCGTTGGGGATCCTTTTTTCTTGCACTAACCGATGTCCGAAAAAGTTAACAATTGCCTCGCCTGTGGAAAGCAAATACCACTTCCATTCATACTGCGTCACTTGTTTAGGCCGAAACCATGACGTCCCCCTTTGCTAGTTCTGCACCCTGTTTAACACGAGAACCATTCATCATAGAGCTGTTATTGTAGCCAGGTATTTTCGCCTTCAGTCTTCGTATTCCAAAATGGTGTCTGTTAACCACCAATCTGTAGACATTTCGAAAAAACGTAAGGATAAAGATAGAGACAGACCACACAAGGCTAAGCCTTCCGACGACTTTACCAGTAAGCAGATCGTCAGTTCTTTGGAATTTGGAATTCAGTGAGGCACCTTTGCAGCCTCTGATGCCCAATTCGATACCTTCGTAGGCCTCTACTGAGACCCTTTCGGAGTCCCGTATGCCGCAGAAATCGTCTTCATCTTCTGAGCCTTTGGTTGTCTCTGCCTTGGTTGGGTCTGGAGCCGCAACGCAGGCACCGACTTCCGAGGAGGTTTTTCGCACTACTGAATATAGACAAAAAATTACCTCTTCTCCTCCAATTTCTCTCATACCGATGGATACTCTTAGGCCTAGAGACGAGGCTACACTTGGAAAACTAACTCTAGCCACAATTTTACTCCTGCACCACCACCCCAAGGTCAAATGCTTAAAATAGTGGAGGATCTTATCACCCTTATCAGGGGTAGTCAGGCCACACCTTCTAAAAGGAAAAGAGAACTTTCTCCTGAAATACTGACAGAACATTATTCTGAGGAGTCTGATTATTCAGATTTTGAAGAGGAACAACAACCTCTGACTGCTTATGAGGATTCAGGTGCAGAGGAATCCATACCTTCTGCCTCCCCACCAGAAGATCTTTCCTTTGGGTAAACCCTTCACACCCTCAGGGAACATTTCCACTGGGAATCCCAGGACTTCCCTCTGTGAAAGAAAAGACTGAGAGTTTCTAGACCTGCCCCAGCACAGACCCTTGGCCATCTCTCCAGTCTTAGAGGTGGTTGATGATGTCTTCCATGAATCCAGCTCAACTCCTGATGACCTCCCACCTGCTCCCAGAAAACCTGACAGGTATTATAGATTACTGGACTCTCACAAATACCTGTACAGAAATCCTGCTGCAGACCTGGAGGTCAGTACATAGGGACCAAAAAGAGCTAAGGCTAGTTCTGCAAAGAATCCTATTCCTTCTGACGAGGACTCCAGAGCTCTGGACAGATGGGGTAAAAAAGTATACACCTCTGCAACCTTGGCCATCAGAGCACTCAACTGTCAATTCCGCATTTTAAAATATCAACAACACACTTTGGAACTATTAAAACAAAAGATTTCAACCTTTCCTGGCTGTGCCAATTCAAAAGTGTTAGCATATTTACTGCACTCTACTTGTCAAGTGGCCAAACACTCATTACACTGTGGATATGATGCCCTAGAAGCCTCAAGCAGGGCAGCAGTGTCAGGATCTGTCATTAGGAGACATGCATGGTTGAAGGAACAACCTCTCCCTGATCATGTCAAGTCTAAATTCCTTGATGCACCCTTGGATAAGGACTTCTTGTTTGGAGTAAAAGCAGAAAAGGTGCTTAAAAAGATTGAAGACAAAGCAAAATATATGCAAACAGTAAAAGATTTCCTTTAGGTACTACCTCTCCTAGGTTCAGTAGGAATTTTCCCTCAAAACACTGGTCCTTTCCTGCACCTAGCAGACAGGGGCAAGGTAAGCCCCACAAGGACAGACCACTCAGACTCCTATCCCAGGGACAGCAGAGAACCAAACAGTGGACCACTTCCACTCCAAAGGCAGGGAGTTCTAAGCCATCCCTCTATGGCAAAAACTCTCAATGACTCCCTTTTGCCCCTCTGCCCACTTTTCACTCACCAAAAACTAGGAAGAAGGCTCTCCCTCTGCAAAAAAAATGACTTTCTGTAACAAAGGACCAATGGGTCTTAAATATCATTTTTCAGGGATACAAATTCTCCTTCAACAAACTCCCTATTCCAAGAGGGTACCCAGACTTACCTCCAATTCAGTGGGCAGAGGCATTGAAATGAGTCCAAACTCTCCTATCCCAAGGGGCAGTATAACTTGTCCCCTCAGATCAAGCAGCCAAACGCTTTTATTCCAGACTATTCCTTGTTCCCAGAAAAGAGGAAACTTGGCACCCCATCCTGCATCTGTCCATTCTGAACACCTTCCTGGTGGTCCCCAAATTCAAAATGCTAACTTTGCAGCAGGTGCTGCCTATGCTGGCACAAAATGCATGGTTAGTTACCCAAGATCTAAAAGATGCCTACCTCCACATCCCCATAAGGGAATCCTACAGGAAATTCCTTCGCTTCAGGGCAGGCTCACAACACTTTCAGTTTTCTACGCTACCCTTTGGTTTATTGCTCCCAGGGTATTTACCAAATGCTTAGCCCTGGCCATAGCCTTTTGCAGACAGAAAAATATACAAATGTGCCCTTCTCTAGATGACTGCCATATTCAGGCAGATTGCAAAGAAAAGCTCCTCAAGGACCTCCTCTTTGTCAAAACCCTCCTAACCTCCTTAGGGTACACAACCAACAAGAAGAAATCAAGACAAACACCCTCCAGGAAGATCATTTTCTTGGGAGCAGTGCTGGACACAGCATCCCAAATGGCCTTCCTATCCCCAGAAAAGCAGAGCTTCCTGCCTGTCTATTTTACCCAGCTGGCTTCCAGAAGTCACCTCACTGTGAGGAAGTTCCTGCAAGCCTTGGGGTACATGGCATCTTGCATCCTTCTAATTCCTGTGGCCAGGCTTCACATGAGAAAACTTCAGTGAAAACCTAAAGAACCTTTGGTGTCAACACACTCAACCTCTAGAGACCTCTCTCCCTCTGATCCCCTGTATAATGGCAGAGTTTCTCTGGTGGACAGGGGCCTTTGCCCAGAACAAGGGTCTTTCCTTCACCCTCCACCCAATCGGGCAGACCATTACCACCAACACCTCAGATATAGCTTGGGGAGCTCACCGAGAAGGCAGGTGCACCCAAGGTCTTTGGTATGCCCAGCACCTTCCCTTACACATCAACCAGAAGGAAATGATGGCAGTACAAAAGGCTCTGACATCCTTCAAACCCCATCTCAAGTCAGGGGTTCTCCTTATCAAAACAGACGACACCACAGTAATGTTGTACATCAACAAACAGGGAGGGACCCAATCTTACCCTCTGTGCAGGCTAGCCATAAACCTCTGGTTGACAGCCTCTTCCATGGGAGTATACCTGATAGCTCAATACCTACCAGGGATCAGCAACACCCTGCCAGACCAGTTAAGCAGAAACTTAGTGGACCCCCACAAATGGCAGCTCCAAAGAAAAATCTTTTTACAAATCACTCAGGTTTGGGGGACTTCGGAGGTGGATCTCTTTGCTTCGCATCTCAACCATCAGCTGAACAATTTCTGTACCAGGGAGTATAACCACCTAGAGTGGAAGGTGGATGCCTTGACCTTCCCCTGGAACACCCTCTTTGTGTACACATTCCCTCCTCTGCCTATTATTCCCAAGGTACTGATCAAAGTAAGGGAGGAGAGACCAAAGGCCATCCTCATTGCTCCAGATTGGCCCAGACAACATTAGTACCCCTTACTGCACAGCCTGACCTTACAGCCTCCCAGGCAGCTTCCCTTGATCTCAGACTGCATAACTCAGGTGGGGTGGGGGGTGCTATACCCAGACTTGCAGACTCTCAAACTGTCAGCATGACTAATACTCTTAAGGCAAACAAGGGGCCCCTGTTAAGCAAGCAGGTCCTAGACATTATCACAGAGGCCAGAAGGCCCAGCACCAGAAAATCGTATGCAGGAAAATGTAAAAGATTCTGTTCCTGAATCCAGCCCAGAGGGGGCAATACATCACAATCTTCCATCCCTCTTATCCTGGACTACCTAGCATAGCTACTTAATAGTGGCCTCTCCTTCTCCTCTACTAAAATCCACGCCTCAGCCATTTCAGCTCATTTTGATACAGAACAGCCCCTGTTCTCCCATCCTTTGATTAAACACTTCCTCAGAGGGGCTTCTAATATCAGAACTCCCAGAAGGTCACCAACTCCAGCCTGGTACCTGAATTATGTTTTGGAAAAACTAACTTTACCACCCTTCGAACCTGCTGCTTCAGCAGAACTAAGATACATCTCCTGGAAGACTGCTTTTCCCCTAGCTATCACCTCAGCCAGAAGGGTTTCAGAACTTCAGGCACTGATTGGCCATTGAGTCCATCATCTTCCATGCAGACAGGGTCTCCCTGAGGGCTAATCCCGCCTTTATGGCCAAGGTGGTATCTAATATAATTCTCATACATCTACCCACCTTCTTTCCTAACCCTCAAAACAAGGGGGAAATAATTCTGCACTCACTAGACACGCAGAGACAGCTCAGATACTATTTGGACAGTACTAAACCCTTCAGGAAAGCAGACAACTATTTGTCAGCTTTGCCCCAGGGACAGAGGGGAAGCCCATTTGCAAACAAACCATTTCCAAATGGATATCACACTGTATCCATTTCTGCTACAGATTGGATGGGAACCCCCCCCCCCCAAGTCTATTCAAACCCATTCCACTAGGGCAGCCTCCAATTCCACAGCATTCCTCAGAGGAATTCCCACCAAGGACATCCTGGAAGCTGCCACCTGGACATCTGTCCATACCTTTATCAAGCATTACCACCTACCTCTATTTTCTAAGGCTAGGGTAGGGTTTGCCTCTGCAGTTCTCCAGGGCATGCTGACCCATTCCTAGGTCTCTTACTAATCCTACCACCCCTCTCCTCAGCTTTGGGAATCCTCCCACAGGTGATGACTGCAACAGTGAAACACAAAGAACATAGTACAGTTGTGTACACTTACCATAAATGTAGATGTTCGAGTGTATTCACTGTTGCAGTCCTGGTTTCCCACCCTTCTTCCCCCTTATGTCTTTTAGCCACCGGGACCACTTTACCATATTTACTTGGGCCTCTGACTGGATAGGGTAAGAAAAACTGATGTAATGGCGTCAGCTGCCTTCCTTTATAGCACTGACGACCTGACAGCAGAAAAACATTGACTCTGGTATTCGGGCCGGCCGAGGGCTGCCACAGCAGGGATAACCCACAGGTAATGACTGCAACAGTGAGTACACTCGAACATCTCCATTTATGTTACGTGTACACAACTATACTTTTTCAGCATACAAGTGTTTTTTTCAAATTAGATCTAGTAGAAGGTATGGAATTTAATATGAAATAAAAGAATTTATAGATTCTTCAGCTCTGTATATAAATTGGTACTTGGGCTGAAGAATTGTATTTGTTTGGCTCTTGACATTGAGTACTGAGGTTACAGGACTGGACAGGTATATTGCATGTGAATTCCATAAGTAAAATATTTTGTTTACAGAAAGATCTTCAGCGACTTCCTTTGAGCACATGATATGTAGTTCCAAGTAAATATGAAGTAACTGTGGTAAGGGACCTTCTTTACACATTCTTGTCTTGATTGTTATGTTGTGTTGAGTCTGGCTGAGACGTAATTTTGAAGAATTTGGGCCGGCTGCATTTTTGTTGCATTTAGATTATGAAAGATGCAATTTACCAAAAGCTTTAGAAGTGTCAGGAATAGCAAGGATGACTTCAGTTTTATTTGAGGAAGAATAGTCTCTGAAATAAAAGTATTGTATGTACTGTGCATGCCTGCATTGTATGAAACTGTATTAAAGTGTTGAGATTAAAGTAGGAATAAAAGTTCTTGCAAACCTGGTACTATTATTTTAATGTCTAATTTTATGATAAAATTGCTGTGAAGTTTTCTGGTTTAAATATGTCAGATTCTGGCTTATGAACAAGTATGATTTTCAGCAAATTTGGATAACGATTTTGGGTTCCTTTAAAACCAGTATAATTGAGCAGTTTAGTGGAAACAGAAGCTAGATCCCTGGTGAATATCTTGCAGAATGGAGTGGAGAAAGCTGTAAGGGGATGGTGTCTTGTGCTCCATTCTGAAAACAGATTTCCTGTTGTGGCAGTGGGCTTTTCAGGTACAGAAGAGACATTAGTATTCTTTTATTGTCATACTGTTAGTGGACAACTGCTCTTTTTTAATTTATTTTTTTATATAGAGTTTAGCATTTTTATTTTGTTTGCAGTTGTGAAACACTTGCAAATGACCATGTTTTGGCTTGTCCATTTTGATTGTTTGCAAAAGACATAGATGAAGTTTGTCCTTCGCTGGTTTTGCAAGTACATATATAGCCATGTTGTATTTCAAGTGGTAATCAGTCTTAGTGCATCCATCCTGTCTTAATTAAAATGAATTACTCTCTAGTTACTTAAAACTTGTGTACTTATTTAAACTGTTGTATGTGATACTAAATTTGTAGTGAACTTTTTTAGTGGAGAGTGGATTTGTACATTTTGCCGGGACTTGTCCAGACCAGAAGTAGAGTATGACTCTGATGATTTCCGTTATGGCCCTGAGAAGAGAAAATCAGGAGCATCTTCAGGAATGTCTGCACTGGATCAGAGGGTAAAGAACTTAACTTCAGCACTTTGTTCTGTGTTAATGTAGAATTTATAGTTTAATGTTTTATTTAACATTTCAGAGTGCTTGTTAGGAATGAATGCAACATCTCAGAAACCTTGACATTGACCTTCACTTGTATATATGTTAACCAGTTATAGGGTAGCATTCTTCCACATTAACATTTGATGTAGATTTTCATCTTTTTGCAATCGCTGGACTATGTGTCTTTCTTTGACTGTGTGAACACCAACATTGTGCTTACTTTTTTGAAACATTCTGTTTTTGAAGTGTTTCCCATTTGTAAACTTGCTTTGTGTTTTCACATTTTGCCACTTAAAATAGTGACATTGGTACTGTGTGTGCAGTTGAACTGGTTCTGCTAACTCTGATCTCTAAGAGACTTGGACCTTGCTGCCTTAACTTTCCTTAAACTGTACCTGATAAAGCAACAGACAGCCTTCTAGAGGGGCTTTCTCACTGTCTCTTGATTATTCTTCCTCCTTTCAGGAATCATGTTAGAGACTCTTCCTGAAAACCGAAAGTGTACAGAAAATCAATTCATTTGCCTTGGTGATGGTCTGATGGTCCCCCTCCCCCCAAATAATTTTTGAGAGAGGTGTCTAGTGCTGCAAAACATTCACTTCTAGTTGCTTTGGCGTATTTGTTATAAGTAGTGATCATCTGGTAGCGTTTGGAGGTTATTCATCGAATCCCATGATTTTTGGCAGCCTTATATTCCTGTTATTCTTATACTTCAGTTTTGTGAAGTGTCCTTTACCATCTTTCATTGCACTGATCAACTGACACCCTCAGTCCTTTGTGATCTATTACCTGTGCTGCAAAGTACTATACTCACCAAAACTTTTTTATGATCATCAGACAGATGTGCATTATTCAACCCTGACTTTCTTTTCTCTGTAAAATCTTATTTTGAAAAAGATACCTGCAGGGGAGTATGCTGTTGAGCCGTCTTAGAGTCGGTTGATCTTTCCTCTTAAAGCAATCCCATATTAAGGCCATACACACCACAATGGTGCACACTGACATTTTTAGTGCTCTGTATGGAGTTGCATCCGCACCATTATTCACATTTTTTTTATAGCTGCCCAAACTGTTTGGATTTTTTACTTCATGGTGGTGTAGCATTCCTATGTCATACATAGTAAATATTTTTGCCAACTTCTGATGTTGAAATTGTTCCTGTAATATTCATTTTAAGAGCTTTGTTGTGGGAGATGTACATTTCTAAGTGTCATTAATGCAGCAATTTGTTCAGTTGATTTAGATGTTAGAAAGATGAGGAAGTTGTGAATACTGTACCTTTATATTGTGGGTTTTATGCATCAGTTCAGTCACTGCTGTACAGCATTAGGGAGTCCTGTTCTCATAGGGTGCCACGTTTCATTAAGACTTAACTCAAGATCCACTTTTGCCTGCATTGGTGGCAGCTTGGGTGAATTTTGAAGTTCTCATGACAGTTTTTAAAAAGAGAAGGAGGGGAAACCATGATAGTACACTAAACTCTCAGTTAACCTGAACTCAAGCAACTGGCAAAAAAAATCAAAGTAGTACAGTACAATTTTCATGTGTTGAACTTTATTTTCCCCCATTGAAATGTACAGTACATTTTTAGAGTTTTAAAGTTTTAAAAATGAGGATAGGAATAAATTCTCCCTCTCCCCACCATGAGAACAAGTCAAACAAAAAAAATAGTATAGGGTGCAGTATTAGTTAGACCTACTTTTAATAGTAACTCTCAAGCAACCAGAAACTACAGTTATCCAGCATCTACCAATCCCCATGAGTGCCAGTTAACTGAGAGTTTTCTGTATAGGTTGTTTTATTGCCAAGTTATGGTAGTTAGGATGGTACCCAGTGCTACAGTTTTCATATAGTTGGATTGGATTAGGACTAGCTGATCTTAAGAGATACTTTGTGTGTGCATTTGAAACTGATGTATAAAGCAAGCAGTGGAATATAGATCAAAATGTCTAAAGCAAGCAGTGGAATGTAGATCAGAATGTATAAAGATGATGATGGAACAAGATAAAAGTACAAGGGAAGTAAAGAGATCAAGATTTTGGAAGCAGTCCATTGAGAATAGCAATAATTATATGGAATGTGTACATCAGCAGACAATAGTTTAAAGTCTAAACTAGTGAGGGAATAGAGAGGGGCGATTATTGCCATTAAGAGTACAGAAACAGGCAAAATATGCTGGAAATAATTGGAGAAAAATTAACAAAGGGAGCATACTACTGGGAGCAAATAAATTGGAAGGGGAAAATTAATAGAATGGGGTGATGCCAAATAAGTGTTTAACCCTGCAGTTAAGACAATGTTTTGCGTATCAGGGATTGTTGGTAGAATGTAGACAGAGAGGGAGGGGAATATTGAGTGAAAGAACAGCTCCGATAAGGTTTTTAGTGGAATCATGTACGAATACATTACCAAGAAATGAATAATTAATAAGATATGTAAAATAAGACATGTAAACTATTACATAACTGTAAGAATCAGTCAGACAGATTAAAAAAAATTGGAACGAATGATTAGGGGGAAAAAATTACAAAAGAACAACGAAAAGAAATGTATAAAACCCCTAGGTATGCTAGGAAGTCCAGAAAATTGTTTATATTACTTTTCTACTCCAAGTAGACTTTCAGAGAATTTTACCCTCAAGAAAGGAGGAGTAGTTGATGTGAAAGGAGGGAGATGGGGAAATTGGTAGTGTGCGGAGTTAACTAGGTTTAAGGACTCCTTGCAAAATGTTCTGGCACAATTGTTGGGGGGCAGGGACATATTAACAAAGGAAATTATGCTACTGAGTTGAAAGTTAACCTTATTAAGTTTAATATTCTTCGCTAAAAAATCAAGTGTATGAATACAAAATAAAACTCAAGCAGATTAAAGTAAATAGGTGAGAGTAGGAATTAACACTATGCTAGTATGTTGTAATGTACGAGAGTAAAGAGAAGGTTTATGTAAATGTCTGCAAACCGTAATGAAAAATGTTAGTTCCCACTCTATTGTAACTAATGTGTTTGAACTCCTGTTGGAAGTCAGTAAAGTGATGAATTCAGTTAAAAAAAAAAATCCCCTTGTCCCGACAATTTTCCTAGTAAGTAAAGTAGAATTTTGGACTATTAGGTAGAAAGGTGTGCACTGTATCTACTTTGGCCTTTCGTGCCCTGAACTGCCAGAATTATTTATTGAAAGTGACAGTGAAACATCCACAAATGGAGTATGTCAGCAGAAATAAATAGCACTGAGGGGACAACATTTACAAAATAACTGAAACAGCCATGTAGATAAAGCATTCTGTGTAGCACAGTTATTGTGTCACAAATGCATCATCCAGGAGAGCAACCACAGAATATGTACTGCACACATTCATAGCTAAATATTCTGTCATTGATAGATAATGTCAGTAGCAGCTGTTGCATACTATGCTAGACACAAATGAGTCCAATTTGTTTGCAAAAAGCACAGGTGAAATTTGGCCTTTACTGATTTTGCACAGTCATAACTATGTTGTATTTCAAATGGCAAACAGTCTTACTGCATCAATCCTATCTTAATTAAATGGATTACCTTCTGGTTACTTAAAACATGTTTACTTCCTTAAACTGTTGTAGCTGATACTAAATTTGTATTGAACTTTGTTTTGGTACTTTTATCAGGAGATGCGTACAAAAGTAGAGGAAGAGAGGAAACTGATAAACAGCTTTTCTGTCCACCTGTATCCAACAACATTAGGAAGTGCAACACCAGTCCATGTCCATTTGAAGGAAAACTAGTTAAGATGGCAAGGCTTCTAAGTGAGGAGTCTTGGCAATGGAGAAGATTCAGGGAGAGAGCAGAAAAGCCCCTTCCTTCTCGATGAGGTCATTTCTCTCGAGTCATAAAACCATCCCCCACAGCATGCACAAGGCACCTCCAGATGTATTGAGAAGGATTTCCCAGATCAAGGAGAATTGGTTTCTTATAACAACCTTGTTCTCGGGCTGCAAATGTAGATGTCCTTCCATTCCTGTGTTGCAGTATTCTTGGTGTGGGGTATTCCGCCTCAGGTGACCTGTACGTCGGCTCCTATACAAAAGTTTCAGCTTGGCTGTTGTAGTTGTGTGGGATGTCACACGTAGGGCCATGTACCAGGGACTTAAATGTGACATCTGCATGCACAGACCTCAGAACTTTTCAGCCGTAAATGACTGACGCATCATGTGCTTCGCTCCTTCACGGCAAGACGTCTAAAAGCTAAGTACCCCATTGGGGTTTTCTTCTTTAGTTTCTACAAAACAGAAAACCAAGGTCAAAATCCACACAGGCTGTATTTGAGCACTTTCATCTTTAAAGTAGAAACTTCTTCAGAATGGCATTCTGAAGAAGTTTCTACTTTAGAGACGAAAGTGCTCAATAAATACAGCCTGTGTGGATTTTGACCTTGGTTTCCTGTTTTGTGCATATACTAGTTTGTGTGGTGAAGTGTTTTTTTAGTTTCTAGCTAAAGCTTGGTTTGTTGTAGCAATCCTTAGCCGATGTCAGCAAAAAAGCAAATGCGGGCACCAGATACCCCATAAAGACACAAATGACCACTGTGTTTTTTGCTTAGGCTGGGGAGCATGATCACAACGCTTGATCCGTCTGCCAATCTTTCATTCCTAAGACCCTTCGCAGCCATCTGGCCACTCTAAATCTCTACCTGGAAAACCAACAGCTGAAAAAATTAGCTCTTAGGATGGATCCCATCTCGGAAGCCTTGACTGAACCTCTGCGAAAGAAGGCCAAGTTTCCTAAGCCCTCATTCTATGCCGCTCCGCTATCGGACACCCTGCCAGCTACCTTTTTAGGAGGTAAGAGATGTCTAACTTCTACGGGGACCTTGGAGGAAGCCGCTTCACAGTTGACTGGTACATCCCTGGAGCCAACTCAGACACCGGCTACCACCGAGGTCAAGGGGGAACCAGACGCAGCCAGTCCTCCTCCTGGGATCCCTCCAGACACTGCTACTGTTAGCCAGGCATCCGACTCCAGGCCTACTCTTAAGTTTACCCAGTCAAACAGAAACAAAAATCTAAACATCTGGCTACACCGACAGAAGGTCTGCCAGATTGGCAGTCCTTCAGCTCTTCCTTAATGCAGGCCTTCCTGGCCCTTAGGCCCTCAGCCTCTTCTCCAGTTACCCTTCCTCTGCTTAGCCCTAGGCCTGCTTCTGCCTCTTCTCTTCCACCACTTACCTCACAGGAGAGGGAAGAAGAGCAAGAGACCTATTATTCCTGTTATGAGGAATCCATTTCTTACACTTCCTAAATTGCATTGCTTCCCCACAAGAGTATTATTCATCAGATGATGAATCTGTTGAGGGAGATGACCCCCCCCCCCCGAGGATATCCCCTTTGGTAAAATCGTCACCAAAAATGAAAGAATATTTTAAATGGGATACCTCAAAAATGTCTGACACTCAAGAGGTATTTTGAGCTTTTACAAGTGGAATCCCCCTCCCCTTCTGCCATTCCACCTGTCATCCCTGCCTATTTAGATGCCTTTGCCTTTGCATCAAAGACACCAGATTCTCAGCAATCTGCCCCTAAGAGGTCAGACCGCTTCTACAGGGTGCCTGATGACCAAAAATTCATAGTCAAGCCTCCTTTGGCAGATCCTACTGTGATTGCCATCTCACCATATAAACAATCCAGACTCATTACATCTGCCTGTCTTTTGCCTACAGACAAAGACCACAAAACAATGGATAGAATTGGAAAGGTTTACACTTCATCCACATTGGCTTTTAGAGCCATCAGCTATCAAACCCATATGACCAGATGTGCTTTGGACCTGGTCTCTCAAGCCACTACTCTGCTGGCTGTTACTCCTGAGTGCCCCACAAAAGCTGACACCTTTTCCAAACTATCTCTGGCTGCCCAAATAGCCAGACATTCAATTAGATGAGACTATGATGCTGCAGATCTGTTTAAAAATCTGCCAGAAAAGAGCAAAGAATTGCAAGACATCACGCATCTCATGGTGTCCCCAATTCCCAAATATTACATGAATTACCCTACCAAGGCCACATTTATCACATGAAACCCACCCTCTGCTGGACCTTCCTCTTCCAGACAAAGAAGAGGAGCCAGAAGACAAACCCCTACCAGGCCAGCTGCCTCTCAGCCTCCCTCTAGACAGCCCTTTCAAGACAGAGGCCCCAGCAATGCGAGACTGCCTAGCCCCCTTTCCGCCCGCCTCTCCCACTGCTCCCCCTTTTGGAAAACCATCACCACAGATATATAGGTTCTGGCTATTATCCAAAAAGGATACTTCCTCTCCTGGAAAGAAAGGCCATCCTTAAGGGGTGTCCCCTTTCCCCCAAGAAATCAGACACCTCTTCCCACAGGTCCTGACAGACTTTCTGAACTCTGGCACCATAGAACCTGTCCCCCAGGACAGGAATGAAAGGGCTTCTATTCAAGTCTATTCCTGGTCCCCAAAAAGGATGGACCATGGAGACGCATTCTAGACCTTTCCTTCTTAAACCTATTCTTAAAAGTGCCCACCTTTAGAATTTTGTCCCTTTCAAGTTTACTCCCTCTCATACTGGCCAAGGCTTTCATGGCCACACTCAACCTAAAAGAAACCTACTTGCACATACCCATTCTACCCTCCCACAGAAAACTTCTACGTTCTTCTCTGGACCCTCCTCTCATTTCCAATTTACTGCTGTGCCGTTTGGTTTGTCCACTGCCCCCATAGTGTTCACAAAATGTTTGACACCAGCCTTTGCGTATTGCAGAACCCAGGGGATTCAGATTTATCCCTACCTAGATGACATCCTGATCCTAGCAGACTGCAAAGAAACTCTATTAATCTATCTAGAGTTCATGTGCATACTACAAAATCTGGGGGTCACCCTCAACCCCTCCCCAAATCATCCTTGACACCAGAACAAGGCAAAATATTTCTGGGTTGCAGGATCAAAACGGACATAATGAAAGCCTTTCTTCCCCTGGACAAGGTTAGCTCCCTGACCTCCCATTTCAAAGCCCTACTGCAGACCCAAATAACTGCAAGGCAATTCCTAAGGACCCTGGACCTAATGGAAGCCACCATCCCCATGCTTCCACTAGCCAGAATGCGCATGCAAAAGCTACAGTGGTATCTAAAAAAATGTTTGGTCTCAACACCAACATCCTCTAGAGCAAAAAGTCACTCTTTTGCCTGCCTAAAGGCAAAAGTAATTTGGTGGATTCAGCAAGTTCAGCTCAACCTGGGCCTTCCTCTGCAGCCTCCTCTCCCAACCCAGGTTATGCATACAGATGCTTCTGACTCAGGATGGGGAGCCACAGTGACACCCTTCCTTAAGGAACAAACACATCAACGTGAGGGAAATGTCAGCAGTCCTCCTAGCACTGAAAACCTTCAGCCCTCTCCTACTACCAGGTGTTCTCCAAATAATAACAGACATCACCACAGTTATGTAGTATCTCAACAAGCAGGGTGGAACAAAAGCATACCACCTGTGCAGACTAACCTTACTGATATGGGACCTAGCCTCTCGACACAACTTGTCCCTGCAGGCATCCTACATCCCCTCGCAGGACAACAAACAAGCAGACCTTCTAAGCAGAACATCCTCTCCACAGCACGAATGGATGTTAGACAGGATTGTCTTCCTAGACATTGTCCACCGGTGGGGCAGTCCTCAAGTAGACTTGTTTGTCTCCCCCCAGAACAAACAACTGCAGACCTTCTGCTCCAAGTCCTACTCCCCTCTAGCTTGGAGAGTAGACACTTTCAGCATTTCTTGGAAGGGAAGGTTTCTATATGCCTTTCCTCACTTCCCACTAATTCAGAAAATCCTCCTGAAAATCGGGAGAGAGAAACCAGAAATCTTGTTGGTGACTCCGTACTGGCCAAGGCAGCACTGGTTCCCCCTACATCTTAATCTAGCCAAGGGCAGTCACCACAAGTTACCCCACAAGGTGGACCTTCCTCATCCACCCACACTTGCAGATGATGTCACTGACACTGTGGATGATAAACTTCTAATTCCCTTCAGGTACCACTACACAAAGGACGTGCTTTCAGTCCTGAGGGAGGCCAGGAAACCTACTACAAGAAAATCATACTAAGCTAAATGGAAAGATTTTCAAAATGGTGTCTGGACAAGGGCAGGGATCCATGCATAGCAGATACCCCCCCAGTTCTTGCTTATGTGTGTCAGCTAGTAAAGGGTAGACTCTCTTACTCTTCAGTAAAAGTTCACCTTTTAGCAATCTCAGCCTGTCTGCCAGTAGACCCTCCCCTACTAGCCAGGCTTGACTTGAAGGTATTCTTAAAAGGGGTTTTGCACATTAGGCGTCCAAGAAAACCCATCCCACCACCCTGGGACCTTAACGTCATTCTGTAAAAACTAACCCAGTCTCCATTTGAACCTGCTAGTGCAGCTGCTCTGCAAATGTGCACATAGAAGACAGTACTGCTAGTGGCCATAACTTCAGCCAGAAAGGGTGTCTGAATTACAGGCCCTAATGGCCTGCCTCACATACACTACCTTCCACAAGAACAGGGTAACACTAAGAACTAACCCTTCCTTCATGCTAAATGTGGTCAACGATCTGTCCGTAAACCAATCTATTCATCTTCCCACCTTCTACTCCTGTCTTACCAGTGATGGTAAGAGAATAATGCACTCAGGATTGTACACAGAAAGCTAAGATTTTTACCTAGACAAAACAAAATCCGTTAGAAAATCCAATCAACTCTTTGTTTCCTTCCACCCCAGGGCCCTGAGCAAGGCAGTCTCCAAACAAACCATTGCATGTTGGATTAGGAAAGCTGTTTGCCTCTGTTACTCACACCATGGCAAAAAGCTCCCACAGGAAGTCAAAGCTCACTGCACCAGGGCAGCGTCAGCCTCCAAAGTCTTTTTAAAAGGCCTGGACACTGCTTCCATACTGGAAGCAGCCACATGGTCCACCATTCACACTTGCACCAAACACTACAAGTTAGACAATGTCTCCAGAGCATGGGCAGGATTTGCCAGGGCAGTCCTGCAGGGCTTTTTGGAATCAGCCTCTTCTACCTCCACCCTTCCTTCCAACTAAGCTGTGGTACTCTCCCACATCAAGAATACTGCAACATAGGAATAGAAGGACATAGAATAGTTGTGTAAAATCTTACCGTAACCATAGATGTCCTTCTCCTCTTTGTTGCAGTATTCCTTCCCACCCACAAAAAAACCCTTGTCCTTCTCTCTGAATCAATCACTCATGTCAGGTCTCTTGGGGTCTACATCCTATCCTGTGACATATGTAACCACATAATGGCTCCTTGACCCTATGACTGACATCACTGGCTGCTACTCCTGCTGGGCCTTCAAGTTCTGGGGTCTGTGCATGCAGACGTCAAATTTAAGGTGCCTGGTTTATGGCCCTACGTGTGACGTCCCACGCAAGTACAACAGCCAAGCTGAAGCTTTTGTATAGAAGCCAACTTACGGGTCACCTGAGGCGGAAAATCTCACACCAAGAATACTGCAACATGGAAGAGAAGGACCTCTATGGTTATGGTAAGATTTTACACAACTATTCTTTCAAAGCCTTTCCTGGGTATAGCTCCCACCCATCATAACAAGGAGCAGATTGCAAATGCCTGTTCTTATTCATATGGTAAGATGCAAAGCAATATGGAGGATCCCAGTTTAAGAAAAATTGAGGGAACAAATGCATTCAGCAAAGAAGGAATTACTTAACTATGTCCAGATGTTAAAGTCCTGGGACTGGACTGTTTTAAACAAAAATTTGATTAAACAGTGTTTTGCAGCTGTTCTTATGTGTTAATAACTGCAAAGAACTACTTAAACAAGGAACTATTTGCTTTTGCTTGTTACTCTTACAACTGGTGGCAAAAACAAATCTATACTATCTGATCGTTTTCATTTGTTCCTCGACCTGTAGGTTTCAACTCTGCTGCTTTCCAAACTCTAAGATCTGATGCTGAAGCTTCTCCTCTCCATCCCATAATGCCTCCTTCCCCCAGTATACCTCAGATCTTGTTTGCTGCTCAGCGAAGAAGCATTGGGATTGCGTTGCTCCAGTGTGAACTTCTGTAAGTTGACCTTGTCATTGTTCTTATCACACCTCCTTCCTCTCACTTCTAATTCCGTTTTAGCTTAGTTATTTAAAAAAAAAGCGTACTTTCTAGTTTTAAAGTTAATTCTAACTTAGTCAGTAGCTTTTGCACATTTTCTTCCATTTCCCTGGTCTCTCTCTCTTTTCCCTCCCTTTCTTACTTTATCTTGTATCTTCTTGGTTTGTCATGGCTGAAAAGCCAGATAAACCTTTGGGTTTTAAAAAATGTACTTCCTATGGGCATAAGATTCCTTTGTCTGATGCTCACAGGGAGTGCGTATACTGTCTAGGCCCTGCTCACCTAGACAGTTCTTGTGAGGTGTATGGTGGTTTTAATCCTTGGGCTCTCGCAAACCGCTGCAATAAGTTGGCTTTGAAGGGCTTACTTCTCCCTTCCACTCCCTCTACACCCTCTACTTCAGGGGCTCAGACCCCCATTAGAAAGCCCAAGGAAGCCAGGGAACACAGAAAGCTTTCCCCGAGCGTTCTTCCTTGTAGCTGCCTAGGAAGGCACCGAAGCCCTCGGATCCAGTGATTATGCTATCCACTCCCTCAGCTGCCTGTGCTCCAACTGTATTCTCAGATCCAGGTGTTTCAACTGGAGCCTTCCTCTCAAGGAGGCCTCACCCAAGCCAGTTTGCAGACCAGCTTCCACATTCTACTCCATCAGGTCTACCTGGAGTTTGTTGGAACGTGAGGTGGATAGACTGATGAGAATTTCTCAAGGTGCAGATTCAGGTAGGGGTACTGCTGGTTCCATCGCCTTCTGGATACATGAGCAGACATTCCCCCCTTTTGTCGTGTGGGTCCTTCTCCAATCCGACCTCCTGCTTTGGACTTGTCTGCTCTGATGGCCCCTGAGAACCGAGACTTCTGATTCAAAAGTGGCTTCCACTTTGTCAGACAGTTTCCCTGATGTGCTTGGCTCCGATCACTTTGGGGCCAAGTGCTTCTCAGAGCCGCAGCTTAGACATTGAGTCCTGGTGGAGTTTACTTCGACTCTAAAGTTTTCTGTGTCGTCACTTGCCTTCTGAGCCTCGGTATTTGATATCTCGGCCCCAACTTTTCCCTCAGAGAAGAGGGTGTCTGAGGTTCAGAAGAAGTCTGCCCCAATGGCTTTAGCTCCGGACAGGCAACTCTCTGATCCTCGTAGACCATCTGCCTTCAAGATGGTGAAGAGGGTCCTTGCCCATCCTAGGGGTTTCCCAGTTCTCCCACCATCAGATACCCCCTCCCATGGTGTCTGTCCTCGAGGTCTCTCATCTTACATAGGGACAGCCAGTGCTGCAAAGCCTCCAACCTCTTCACACTGTGGAAACCTGTTTTTCTTCTGACACATCCCTGATGTATTCCACCAAGAAGGTTCCTCAGAAGAAGAGGTGTAAAAAGAGACACCTGGATTCCCAGCAGGACTCCGTTACTACAGACACTGATTTCGAGGAAGGAGGAGGGTCCCACAAATATCCACCCAATGATGTCCCCTTCAAGGACATCCAGTAGATCATCTTCCAGAAGGGTGGATGGTCCTTCCAAAGCACTAACCCAAAGGAGTTGGTGCCCTTGGAATCCTTCGGCACTGGCCCATCTGCATCCACCCCCGGTTGATCCTCTTATCTAGCTAATTTCCATGGCAGGATCCGGACACCATAGAGACCATACTCGTGAGCTGATAGGATCTTAAGTGCTCCGTCAAACAAACCCCACTAGACTAAAAGGATCCCAGTAGATGCCATGGTTGTCACGGCAGCCACCAAAAAAGGGTTTGTTTCATCTGCTTTTTTCCTTATCTTATGAGCATTGAACTATTTATACCACTCTACTAGGCTGAAGAGGGACCTAATAAAGGAACTCTGTAGCTCAGTCCCAGAGTCCATGTCTGAAGAGGAATGCAAGATGTTTTCCTCCAGAATGGCCACTCCGCATTCGATTTCTAATTTGTCCATGAGGGTCGCCGGTTCTGGCATTGCCATTGGGCGTCATGCCTGGATGCAGTTGTGTGATTTTGTGGAACCTTTCAGGGTATCTTTTGTCAGTGCACCTTTTGATGGTTCATCTCTGTTTGGTCCAATATTTCAAGGCACGCACTTATACAGCGAGAAGGATGG
Organism: Protopterus annectens; assembly: GCF_019279795.1. Taxonomy (NCBI): domain Eukaryota; kingdom Metazoa; phylum Chordata; order Ceratodontiformes; family Protopteridae; genus Protopterus; species Protopterus annectens. The sequence continues at coordinate 440,344,026 of NC_056745.1, forward strand.
GGGAAGACCTTGTTTGCCATTTGAATCCATTCTTCTACTCTACAGTGATCCTTTCTGGGAATCGGCATGGAGGAAAAAAACTGTGGTTCAGAAAATCTCAAGTTCATTTCCAGGAATCTCAGGGAGATTTTTTCCCCCAGAGACAAAGTGGGGAAACAGTTATAGTATAGTGGTAGATGCCTCCCCATGGGCAGAGTGGGTCTGCAAAATCAAGGGTCTCTGGATTCATCGGCAGACCCTTTCAGCGCTCCTGAAGGGTTTACCCGACTGTCCTCCTCTGGAGGCAGTGGGGGGGGCACTTTTCCTTGCACCCAGAAGCCTGGGTAGGCATCCCAAACGATCAATGGGTGCATAGGATCGTACCCAGAGGATACTTCATTCTCTTCTTAAACCTTTCCAGACCGTGAACATGCCTCCCAAATGTGCCACCCAATGAAGAGGAGGCAGCAGTGCTAGAAATTACAAAGCTGCTACAAAATGTCATCCAAGAGGTCCTGCCCGACCACGCTGGATCGGGCGTTTAAAACAATAAAAAGACGCTGAAAGTAAAAAACTGAAAAAAAAAACAAGGTAGTCAGGGAAACTAACTAAATGGATTGATTTTTAGCGCTTTTGTTCCTTTAATAAAATATGGAACTTCATCAGAAAACCGGGTGGATGTTTAATCAAGGTTCTTTTTTGTACCAAAGAAAACGGGGGACCTAAGGCCAATTTTGGATTTGACATCCCTGAACAAATCAGTAAAAAACTTGAAGTTCAGGATGGCCACAATCCAATCCATCCTACCTCTTCTGAATATGGATGACTGAATGTGCTCAGTAGACCTGAAAGTTTAGTACTACCATATCAAAATGGAGAGGTGCTCCAAAAGGTATCTTCATTTCAGGCTGGGAGTCAGCCATTAGCAGTTTACCACAGCCCACAGGGTGTTCATCAAATGCATGGCAGTAGTTGCAGCTCATCTCAGACTGCAGGGATTCTATGTTTTTCCTTATCTCGACGACTGGCTCCTAAGCGCTTCAGCCAGGCATCTAGTCATTCAAGCCAGGGATTACCTGTTACATCTAGCTCCCACTCTGGCCATAACCATAAACGCACAAAAATCGCAGCTCAATCCTGTTCAGATAATAGACTTTATTGGAGCTCATTTGGACACAACCAGAACTATGGCCTTTCTATTTCCAGACAGGGTATCCACTCTGAGTTCATGTCTCTCATATCCTAGCAATTCCAGGTCCTCCATTGAAACTAGTTCTAAGAGCATTAGATTCAATGGCTGCCACAATAATTTTATTGTCCCCAGCACGCTTACACATGCAAATCCTGCAGTGATGTTATCAGTTCAAAGATCATTACACCAGCACCCTCTGTCTCATCCCATGAAACTGTCGAGGGTTTGCAAAGACTCTCTTCTCTGGTGGCTCCTGTGATGCCCCACCTCTGGCCCAGTAATCAAGGAGCCTCAATGCTCACCACTAGCACCAGTGGGAGATGTACATGGGAGGATGACAGGCACACACAAAGTATTTCTAGGTGCAGCTCTCTGCAAATAGAACAGTTTTCCTTGAGCACAGAGAGACCACAGTCAGTCCGGGACTGGTGTCTCCCTCTTTCTCCAGATCTCCAAAAAGACTCCCTACTGGCATAGCTGCAGGGTTGAGATCTTAGCTGAGTGGCCAAGCCAAGACCTCCAGCACCCTCTCTGTCCAACCAATGCTTCATGTCCCTGCCCAAGTAGCTGACACACACACACACACACACACACACACACACACATGGGAAAGTCTGGCACAGGTTTACTAGTTATGCCCCCTTCTGCCCAGACTAAGGTAGTTATTACTGCCACCAGCCACGTCCTTATCAGCTACTTTAAGGCCCTTAACAAAGGGTTCCAATCTTACTGTGTGATGTTACTGTCAATACAAATGATAGTCTGACCAAGAGCAAGTGTGTTAGGAGTGGTCTACACAGTGTCACTAAATAAATGTCCAAGTACTCTCAGAACTTAAATATGTCTCACAAATAGCCACAGTGAAAGGTTTAAATATGTTTAATAATAAATAGTAAAAGAACAAGAAAATACTCAGTATGTAATCACCATAACATCAGAGTTCAAAATCACAAGAAATATTTAAAACATTGCATGACAGTCTCAAATGAAGAAAGAGAAACATCTAAATTATGCTTTACTGTATTCTTGACTATATCTAGAGAATTACTATATCCTAGTTAACTTACGAAATAAGCAAGCAGATGTGAATGGATGTTCTTGTCAGGTAAAAGACAAAATGCTCTCTCTCTGAGACTTCCCAAATTAATATCCCAAATATTACTGCTGGGATACTTGCAGAACGACATTATTTCTTGTTATCTGACTTCAGTTCCCAGGCTCAAAACAACCACTGATGTCAGCTGGTACTATTTAGCATCTAACTGTAAAAATACATAAACAAGGGCTTTTCTTAGATCTAAGGCACATCCTGGAAGTCACAAAACAATATACACTTCACATGGTCATAAGTAATTTAAAATTTCAGCTATTTTTCTGAAATTAACCTCCTGTGTTCTAGTTTCCATTGTTAAAATATATACATCTAAACAGTTAACAGTAGGGTATGTACATTTCTGTTCTAAGCCAGCAAGGTAAACTGTGGTCATACCGCTAAGCTCTGTACTTTATCTCTTCAGCACACGTCTGTACAAACCATCTTATATGACATACAGTTCTAATACATTTGTAGCCAAGCGTAGAAATCATACTGATATTCACAAATGACATACAAGTATTTACAAAATTCCAGATAGCTGAGCTGGCAGTGTCTCGTTTCATGACAGCTCCATTCACCTCAAGTCTACCTGGGTCATCCCTTCATTCTTCCCCTGCCAAATGCCACTCTGAACACAGATGGCTCCCAGTTGGGGGGGGGGGGGGTTCTGGGATGGACAGTCCAAGGAACATAGTCATCTCAGGAGACCAAATTGCATATCAACGTCCTGGAGATGAGAGTGGTCCTTCTAGCATTGCAAGCACTACGCAGCTTCCTTCCTCCCAGGACCATTGCAGTTCAAATGGACAATATGTCCGTGGTATGGTACATCAGCAGGCGAGGAGGAATCCGGTCTTACCCACTGTGTTGAGAAGCAATGAGTGTGGCAATGGGTGGTCTCTACCAACTGCTTAATAGTTGTGATGCACATTCCAGGGGAGTCCAACCTTGTAGCGGACAGGTTGAGCAGAATGGTACTGATGCCTCACAAGTGGTCTCTGAATCAGTCAGTGGTAAACATGATCTTCCACAAGTGGGGTCAGCCTTACTGTGTCCTCTTTGCCTCTGCCCTCAGCAACAAATGCAGCAAGTTCTTTGGCCTTATCTCTCCACAGGGACAGCCCCCGACAGATGCTGTAGTCCATCCTTGGCACCCCAGTCTACTCTCTGCATTTCCACATCTACTGCCAATTCCCAAATTTCTTCAGAAAGCTCATTGGTTGAAGAGCAGAGTAATCCTCATTGCTCCTTTCTGGCCTTGCTAGGTCTGGTTCACTTTTCTTTGGTCTCATCTACTTAGTCCGTCATGGACTCTGGAACCTCTTCTAGACCTGTTGTCCCACCCCTCGGGACAGCCTCACCTGAACCTTCAAGGTTTGAAATTGACCACATGGTTTCTCCACTTCCAGTGATGACTAGACATTCCAGGCTTTCATCCCTGGTCCAAGAGATCCTGATATCAGCTCGCAAAGCTTCTACTAGGATATATAGGACCAAATGGAAAAGGTTTTCTATTTGGGCTCAGCAGAATTTCGTAGATCCTTTCACAGCTTCTGTTCCTGTGATTTTAGATTTCCTGGCCCCTCTCTTCTAGAGCGGAGCCAGCTATTCCACAGTGAAGGTTCAATTGCCAGCTGTTTCACACTTCCACATTGGGGAAAATTCTGCTACCCTAGCATCTTCCAAGCTATGTAAGGTTTTTCTCAGGGCACCTTTTTACTCCATCCTGCAGTCAAAGATCCAAACCTCCTTGGGATCTTTCATTTTACAAGCCTTAGTTCTTCTTCCCTTTGAACCAGCAGCTAAAGTGAATCTGAAGTTTCTCTCCTGGAAAACCTTTTTGGTTGCAGTTATGTCAGCAAAGAGTTTCTGAGCTCCAAGCCCTTTCTACTAAACCTCTTTATTTGATCTTCCATAAGGACATAATTTCATTATGGGCCAGTCTATCCTTTTTACCTAAAGTACCTACAGAAGACAGTATCAATCAGTCCATTAGTCCCCTGGTTTTCTTCCCCAGTTTCCAGAGTAAGGGAGAATACACACTGCATCTTCTGGATGCTCATAGGTAATTACATTTTTACCAGGATAGGACAAAATCCTTCAGAAAATCTGACCAGCTGTTTATATCTTTTTTCAGATGTGAGGAAAGGCACAACAGTTACTAAATCTACTCTGGACAGATGGTTGTGAGATTACAATCTCCTTTGTTTATTCATCAAAAGGTATGGCCTTGCTGGGACATGTCAAAGCTCATTCGACTAGATCTATAGTGACTTCTCAAGTCTTTTCCCCTAGGATGTCAATTGATGATATCTCTGCAGGTGCCTCATGGTCAGTGTCTTGAACCTTTATCTCTCATTACAAACTAGACATAATTTCCAGGAATAGAGCTGCTTTTAGCTCTATTGTGCTTCAGAATATCCTCCCATAAGGGCCACCCTAGGTTCTATGTAGCTGGAGACCCTGTCCTACAGGTCGCGAAACGAATGAAAATGACATCAGATAAAGTTATGTTCTTGCCATAATGTTTCATCTGTGTTGTCTATTTCCATTCTTCCTCGACCTCCCCACTCTTCTTCCCTCTGGCCTCTTTTCCATGTAGACCTGACGTAGTTGCTGTCTCAGGAACTGTAGTTCTTGTAGTCCCTGGGTTGAGCTCCTGAACTCTCTGTATGTGTATCTATATAGATACCTTAGCTGTATAAGTTTTAGCAAACTTGATCTGAGGTATTCGGGGGGAAGGAGGGATGGAGAGGAGGAGCTTGAGCATCAGATCTTGAGCTTGGAAAGCGGTCGAGTCTGATCCGACGTCGGATCTGAAACCCCACAGGTCAAGGAAGAATGAAAATAGACAGCACAGATGGAATGTTATGGTAAGCACATAACTTTTTTTATTTCTTGAAAAATAGCTAAGAAAATGTTACATTTGTATAATTCCTACTAGTTAAACCTGCCCATTACAAACTACATGCATGCAAATATTGAAAGACATTTATTTCATGGAAGCACTGAAGTAAAGGTTGAATAAACTAAAAAGCATGTCCTGTTTTTTGTGAACTCTATTTTGTGACCTGCATCCATAAGTGCAATTAACACAATAGAGTGCTACCTGTAAAAACAGAGTGCAAACATTATGTAATGTGTGCCTAGGCCCGCAGATAGAGAATAAAGCTTTCTAACAACTAATTGTCTCCTTTAGAGCTTTCTTGAGAGGGCAAGGTTTCATTATTGATATTGGTTTCACACTGTTGTGTAAGACGTACTGTACTGTTGTGGCATATCCAAAAGTATGTTGGGTGGCACTTTGCTCCTGCTTCTTGCTAGCTTCAAGCAGAGAGTATTGATGAGTCGCAGAAATCAACAACACAAAGTCGGTCGGGGTCGCTGCAGGCTACCCTGGCACTGACGTTAGTACGCTCTGGTACATAGCCTCAGCCCGACGCCAAACAAGATTAAATTAGCAGCTGGAGCCAGCGTCGGTGGAGCCAGCGTCAACAGTGGTTTTTTTGCAGCCCCTGTTTGTCGCGACAAAGGCAAAGCCAAAAGACTCCAGTTAAGTTTAAAGTTTCTGCTCTAGCTACTTCTGAAGCTACACCCAAGACCAGAAGCAATTGCTAAGGATGTTCTCCGCCCTGAGATTTTTTCTTTTGGGGAGACCTTACATGAGATGAGGAACATTTTCATTGGGAAGAACTCTTAGATGCCCTGTTCAGCATGATGTTTTATTTGGATCCAAAAATTGGCCCTCCAAAATGGTCCTTTCCCACATCTGACAGGTGGAAGACAGATCCCAATCTCAAAATGACTCTCTCAAAGCTCTCTGTTGGAGCTGACTCTCCTCCCTCCCGTTACCAGGTCCTCTTTACCTGAAATGCCTCTCAGAGATCCTTTTTACAGAAATTGACTCATATTACCTTTGGGCGTTGATTTAAGGACGGATTCCAAGAGGCCATGTTCCCCGTTGTCTGGGGTTGGCCAGTTCTCCCAATCTGCCAAAACATCAATGGTCAATGGGCAGGAAATCAATCAAGGCTATGCTGGCCATGAGAGAGCCCTCCTCCCCTCTCTCAAAAATGGAAAAAGCTTTTACTCCAAGATTGTTTCTTGAGAAAGAAAACTCATGGGGAGACCTATTCTGGACCTTTCAGTGTTAAAACACCTTTTTGGAATTCCAAAATTCAAAAATGCTTACTCTGCACAACAACTTCAGTGTGCTCTCCCAGGGGCTTGGATGGTGACATTGATCAGGCAGGAACACAGGATTCCTCAGATTCAAGGCAGGGGCTCGAGGCACTTCAAATTCTCTGTACTGCCCTTTGGTCTCAACAAATGATATTTTTGGGAGCCCTCCCTAAATACAACCTTAAAGGGCTTCTTCTTAGAAAAAAAACAAAACTGGGCTGGCTTCTTTTTCAAGACCTTGGCAACTTTAACTCCTCACTGCAAGGAAATTCCTGCAGGCACTGGGCTATATGGCTTCATGCATTCTGTTAATTCCATATGAAAAGCTTCAATGGTACCTGAAAAGTGTATGGTCACAGCATTGCCAAGAAGATCTGGACACTTTGATTTCTGATCCCCTGCCTCACACTCGGATTATGCTTGGGTAGCACATTTTCTAAACAATTGCCAGCAGGGAACCTGGACAAAGAACCACCTTCACTGGCACATCAATCTGGAGGAAATGTTGGCAGTTCAAAATGCTCTTCTAAGCGTTCAGAACCTTTTGCAACCAAGCAGGGGGCTCTTCTTACCCCCTTTGCAGACTAGCTATGGCTTTATGGGACACAGTTCTAAGTCTGAATCTGCATCTTCAGGCTCAATTCATTCCAGGAAAGCAGAATCTGTTAGCAGACAGCCTAAGCAGAAACATTTCGGATCCTCACGAATGGATGCTAGACACCAACTTATTCAACAGGATAACTGCAGTTTGGGGTGTCCCCAGATAGATCTGTTTGCATCCCATCTCAATCATCAGCTGCCTCTCTTGCACCAGCCCAGGTCCTTCCACAAAACAGCTTGGAAAGTGGATGCCCTGTCATTCAGTTGGAGGAACCTTCTGAAGATAAAACAGGACAAGCCCAAGTTCATCATCTTGATTGCTCCAAATTGGCCTTGACAGTTTTGGTATCCAACCTTACAGCATCTGTTCTTGGAACCTCCTTGGATCCTTCCTCTGTACCCTTCTCTTCTGTCCCAGCATCAGGGCTCCCAAACAAGTTTTGGATGTTCTTGTATTTGGATGCAGGACCAACCATGCCTAATTTTCCATCTAGACAGACTTTCATGCCTAAGGTGATTTCAAATGTTGCTTTAAATCAGACAATTCACCTTCCTACCTTCTTTCCTAATCCTCAAAATAAAGGCTAAAGAGTTCAGAAAATCTAACCAATTGTTTGTTTCTTTTGCCTCCAGTTCTCTTGGAAAGGCTATTTCCAAACAAACTATTTCCAAATGGATTGCCTATGGAATAAGATTTTGTTACACTCATCATGGGAAACAGTTTCCAGGTACTGTGAGAAGTCATTCTACTAGGGCAGCTGCCTTTGTATTCTAAGACCAGGGCAGGTTTTGCCTCTGCTGTTTTGCAGGGCCTTCTTGCTGCCCCTTCTTCTATCTAAGCCTCCTCCCTTTCTTCACTGCTTTGGGATTCCACCCTACAGTTATGACTGCAACAGTGAAACATGAAGAACATAGTACAGCTGTGTACACCTACCATAAATGTAGATGTTCGAGTGTCTTCACTGTTGCAGTCGGTGTTTCCCTCCCTCCTATCCCCTCTTTTTCCACTTTTATGGTGTATTTGTGTTTCCTTGTGGGACTCATTTTTGGTTTATTGGGGATTTCTGACATCTGGGGCAAGAAAGGCTGGAGAAGATGGCGTCGGCTGAGGGCTATGTACCAGCAGGGTACTAGCAGCAGCGCGGCGCGGACCCAGACTTTGTGATTCTGGACTGCAACAGTGAAGACACTCTAACATCTACATTTATGGTAGGTGTACACAACTGTACTATGCATGCAGTCTACTAAACTGCAGTTGCTCTCACTTGGCATCAGTGACCTCATGACATTGGTAGTCATGTGGATCAATTATTTTATCAAAATATCTGCATCTTGGTTGTACTGGTGTGCTTTCAGCTCTGTATACTACAGATTGTGGTTATTAATGTGATACTTAAGAATATTTTTTAGCTGAAATATACTTTTTGCACAAGTGTGCAGTTTTTCTATAAATGATCTTTGCATTGGTAATTGGAAATACATATATTGCTTGTATATGTTTCATGTCTCTTCTCCCAGAATAGCAGAACATGATGAATACCTGTAAGATATTTATACTGCTAGTTTTGAGTGCTTTTGCAGAAATAGGAATGCAACAATGGATAATTTTACTTTGGAAAGCTGTATGGGTATGCAATAGAGATTTAGAAAAAAATATGCTTGTTATTAAGGCAGATTAGAGGCTGGCCTTCAGATAACATCTTACAAATATCTTTGGTGTCAATACCACAAATCTGCATTATAGTGCCTTTTGGGAAAACTGCTACCCAGGCTAATTACTTCCTCTGTAAGAGCCAGTCAGGGATTTGGGAACATATGTAGGCAGTAATCTGACGTTTGACCAGCATGGGGCCAAGGTAGAAAGAAAATCATTCTGTGTCACCCAGCTTGTAAGTAAGGGCATGGCATCCAGGTCCAAGAAAGTCATGCTGCATTTTATTTGGCCCTTATCAGACCCATCGTGGAATATAATGGCCCCTTCAAGCATGTACCTGACCAGACATATGCAATGATTGGAACACCCACAAGGGTTTCTTACCAGGAGAATCCAGGGTATAGAACACATATCCTGTATGGATCGCCTTAAAGCCCTGTCTCTATACAGGTTACTAAGAGGAAATCTATGCTTGGCATTCAAGGCATCCTCAATCCAGCTCTGATCGACCTTTTGCACATCCACAAAACAAACATCAGAACCACTAGATCCAAGGATTTAAATTTTGCTTGTGACATAAGACATGTTAGTGAGACAGATGTTTGTTTTAGAGGATTCCCATGCCCCTGAGCAGGCCTGTTCATCCATGTGAAGCAGAGTTCATCCCTAACCCTGTTTAGGTGCAGCCTTGACCAGTGGATGGGAAATTGTATTCCAGGTCTGTCCCCCATGTTTCTGATAGAGGCAGACATTAATGCCCAAGCTAACATTACCCTTACACATACACACACACACACACACACACACACACACACCTTCTAGAAACTTCCAACATACCCTCTCCTAATATAAATGCCCGTGATACATAGACACAATTGGGTTGGTTTGCACAGCTGGGCTTATGAAGTCCCTGGTGGTTATTAGCCTAGTATATATCTGTGAACTTAAGAATATATATAGAATATTGCACTCATGTATGCGTAAGTCATATCTCTGTCAACATTGGTGGAAGTCTGTAGGAGCTGTTCTGTTTGTACCTTTGCTGCACTCACTGGAAGTTGTTCAAACATTGTTCAAGTCAGTGTTTGTCTTTAATGGCTTTCTCTGTTATTTGAAGGAGGAGGTTAACACACACTCATTTTGTTCCTTGGTTAGATTTAGTCATCTCCTTAAAGTACTAAATACTGATCATTGTGAGGAACATAGCACAGCTGTGTATGCAACTTACCATAACCATGCGTGTTCAAGTTGGAGATCACCACTGTAGTATAAATTCCCACCTGCTGTCCACCTTGTGACAACATAAAATCAACTTCTTGCATGGGGAAGGCAGTGTATTCTAGTGATCTGTCTTGGGAGAATTCAGCTTTTCCTAGTTATTCCCATACAGCCTAAATGATCCATTTGCGGTTCAGACTCCCTAAAGAGCTGACATAGAAGCTCAAAACAAGGACTTGAGAGCTCAGAAAGAGCAAGGCACACTGGAGTGCTTTTTGTCCCCACCAGAAAGGTCTAAGTTTGTGGCACAAATGAGAGCACCCAGCCTTCCGGCAACACCCTGGAGAAGGAAACTACAAATTCAGTGGTAATCTGCTCAAACTTTCCCTGTTATAAGTTAGACACACGGCTGCACTTTCTTTCCTCTTCATAATGGGTACTGTATTCAGTCACATCTGTGACCATGGCAAGCAAGCATCAACACCGAGATGTGCCTTAGTAAGTGTATGCAGAGGTACATTCTTGTCAGTTCATGCCTTTTGGATATGGGCGCATCCTTTTCAAGACATAACCCACACCTCTTAATGTGTTACTGCACTTATAAATCCCCTCATACAAATCAAATAAAAATGAGTCGAGGGTGTAAGTAACTTGTGAGATGCTGTTTGTATGTGGGGGGTGATTTAAACTGCTTCTGAGTCGCACATGCACTTAATTTTTTCATTTAAAGATCGGGTAGTAGCAAGATTTTGCAAGTGCAGAGCTGCACAAATCATATTCAGCTCACATTATATGAGGTGCTCAGTTGATTTGCTAAATAGTCCACAACAAAAGAAAAATTCCAGCTGCATTCTACCCCATTTTCATTATTGCACTTGCAGCTCCTTTTCTGCTCGTAGCAGTCTGTTGAATAGGAGTGTGTGCGCCATTTAATTTGTTGTACCCATTTCAACATGTAGCATGCACACGCATTCGCTATATTATATGGGTAATGTAGGGGTATTGCAACAGTTTAAAACTGTGTAACATACCATTTTCTGCTCCCATGATATGTTGTCTGTTCTGCTAAAAATTCAGCAACAAAAAGACTGACTTAATTACATTCAGGCCCATTCTTATCATTGCATTTGTAGTTACTTTATCTCTTAGTAGCACTATTTGTGAAAATAAGTGGAAACATCTGACATTATCGATTTACGGGTAGATCCCTATGAACCTGTCCTGTAGTCACAGTAGACCTTGGGTGATGTTCATACTACTTAAGGAAAATATGGCCAAGACAGCAGAGGAAGTTCCTCTGCTCTTACTCTTTTACTGTGGGATTGATAACTTACATCTGATATGAAGATGCCTGACAGATTATGCTGTTGTCATCATCTATAGGCCAGTATGTCAGAAGTACAGAGTTGAAACCAAATAGACAAAAACAAACTTAAATCACTTAAAACCAGGAGAAAGCAAAGCGAGTAGCACACCAGTAGATCCAAAGGTTTAATTAAAGTAAAGCGCTTTTCGTTTGCACTGTCGGCAAACTTCTTCAGACAACCATTTAATCCTCGATGCAAGTATAAATACTATAAATTACAAATCAATTAAACAACATTCACAACCTAACAACTTTTTCATACCATCCTCTAAAAGGTGTAAGGGCATCCAAAAATGTGTTAAAAGTCACACAGCATTAAAACTATACTAAAGGACTTAGTCCTAATAGCATCCATCAAAATATTATCTATGAATGACATATACAAAATACATAAACTGTTATTATTAAACCAAGTAAATTTAAATAAATATAAACATATCTGCACTTCTACTCATTATTTACTATAAGGTATGTTTATAAACTACTAAAAATTATACTCTGTATTTAAAAGTAAGAATTTAAAAATAAGTGAATTTTCACTCCAATACAACCACCCTATAACTGGAATCATCTCATAAGACTCTTAAGTTTTAACACACTACTCAAACTGCAACTTTCATTTAGACCTGGTAAATTGTAAGCATTAAGTCTAATCTGCCAGGATAGCTCTAATTCTTCCAATCATAATGGTGTAGGGCCTCCTCTTTTATCTGGTAAAGGTTGGTCAATAACTAAAAATCTAAAATAATGTACCGGGAATTCAGAAATATATTTGGCTAGAGCATTGTCTTGCTTATTCTTGTTAATAGCATAAAGATGCTCGTACATACGGTCCCAGAGTTTCCGCTCTGTCTTACCTATGTAAAATGCCAAACATCCCTGGCACTGAGCCAAGTAAACAACCATCTTGGAGTTGCAATTAGCCCTACATTTTAGCTTGTATTGGAAGCCATGTACTTGAAACCTGTTAGATTCAGTTATAAATTTACAGTAATTACAATTCTGGCATTTGTACATTCCAGCAGTTTTAGGTTGCTTCCACTTTTGTTGCTCGAACAATACTTTAAGGTTCCTACCTTTCTTAAATGTAGTGCCTGGGTATTCTCCTAACTTATTTAAAACTCCTGGGTTACTCGCAAAAAGACCCCAGTTTTTATGCAAAATTTCTATACAGTGATAACTTAATACACTGTAAGTAGTGATAAACCTAGTTCCTGTAGCATTAGGTGCAGCAGGAGCAATACTACCCATTTTATCTAATTCAGACTCCAGTATGGTAAAATTACTCCTGTTAGCTAAGATAGGTTTATACAATCCTTTAGCTCGTTTAAGGTGAACTTCAGTAGTTAGTTCATCAATTAAGCCTGAGGGGTAACCTCTATGTTCAAACATTGTTTTCAAAAGTTGGCATTCCTCTTGAAAATCATACTCTGTAGTGACAATACGAGCTGCCCTCACTAATTGGCCCTTAATGACTGAGCGTTTCTGGTGAAATGGGTGACAGCTAGTAAAATGGAGGAAAGTATTAGAGTATGTTTCCTTCCTATGTATTTTAGCCTCATAGCATTTCAAAGCATAGTTCTTAGTTAAGCTGATGTCTAAATAGGCTATCTTTTTAGTATTAAAAGTAGAAGTAAAACGAAGAAAGTCAGTTGTAGTATTGAAAATGTTCACTAACATCTCGCTAGATTCTACGTCACCATTAAGTAAAATGAAGATGTCATCTAGGTAACGAGTACAAAAAACCAAAAGGTTTTTAATACTAAGATTTTTAAATACATACTCGGACTCCCAGTGGGCCATAACTAAATTAGCTATACTTGCTCCACAAGGAGAGCCCATCGCCACCCCAGTTTTCTGCAGGTAAAAGTTGTCACCGAACATAAAGAAATTATTATATAATATAATTTCCAAAAGTTCAATCACCAGTGATATTTCCTCTGCTGTAGCTCCGTTCTTAATTAATACTTGAGTCACCCAGTCTACACCAATATTGTGAGGTATACAGGTGTAAAGATCTTTCACGTCCACAGTAAGGAAGTTGTAGTCCGGATGGAACTCCAGGCTATTCAACTTCTCCGAAAACGACCATGAATCTTTGCAAATTTGTTGTTCAGATTTAAAAAATTTTTGCAAAATAAAATCGACTACCTTGGCACATGGGTAAGTGGGCGACCCACGTCTATCAACAAGCGGTCTCATAGGTGGGTTACCCAAGTCCTTGTGGATTTTAGGAATATCAAAAAGGTAAGGGTACCTTGGGAATTGTATGGACATATAGTTGAATACATTTTGTTCTATTCTCCCTTCAATAAACATATCTGATACACTATTCTTGATTGCTGTATGCGCATGGTTTATTTCTGAACGAGAACGAAGTTCGTATGAGGGGTCATCCAACAAGTTTTCCATATGGTTAAAACAATCTGCATTATCGAAAATTACCAAGCCTCTTCCCTTATCGGGCTTGCAAACATGAATGTCATGCAATTTAATAAATTCCAAATACTCTTTCTCTTTCTTCAAAATGGAATAAGACAAGTAATCACTATTAACTTGAAAAAACACCAAAACCCACAGAAGAAACCACGATCCACGCTGTATTAAAATGCAAAGAAACAGATGTTCTTTAATACAATAATCCTTTAAACAATCAGTTGGTTGAGCGCTTTCATGTATATAATACACTTCATCAGAACAAAGTAAAAACCTAAGAAAACAGTTTATATAGTTAAAAAAACGCCAAAATTAATTGAATAAATGCAATGCCCTCTCCTTTTCTTAAAAAAACAGCATACAATTACACTAAAAGATACACTGAGAAAAACTCATAGTGTTGTGTAACCCTAAATTCAACAATTGCTATGCATTTTATATTAAAAATAAATCAGTTGAAAGAAACATTTAGTAATTGTTGAAACAAGTGAAATAATATGCTGGATCTAAAACAAGAACTGTGACACTTGTGCAAAACCACAAAAATCCATATAGTAAAAACTACATGGAAAAAAATACAATAAAATGCCAAACCATATATAATAATAATATGAGGCAAATTTATTGATTACATCAACCAGACGACCACCTATTTAGAGTTTGTATACCAACACAATACGGTTGGTATTAATTATCTGGATGTATTTATTTACAGTGATGGCACATCTTTTCAATCCAAGATTTACAGAAAAGATACATTTAGTAATGGTTATCTTGATTTCAGCAGTAGTCATCCTTATTCTCAGAAACGCAGCATAATTAAGGGGGCAGTGCATTCGGGCTGCCAGGATGACAACAGTTTGAAAGGACATGGAGTTGGAAATTGATTTCATTGGGAGAATGTTCAAGGACAAAGGTTATCCAACTCAGTTGATTAAGGATGTGACACGATACGTGGTACAAGAGTGGGGGAAGAAGTACACACCCTTATTGGGGAAGGGGTCTGTCCCACTTGGTACAAGTATTAAATCTCAAGGTAACAACTGTATTAATGTCTCATCAGATACCAACAGAAGAGAAGGGCAGTATTCTAAGTCCTTTATTGTTAAATATGGTAAACATGTTGGCGATGTTCAAGACATTGTTACCACCAAATGGAACATTATTACTAGTGATGAGGCCATTAAAGATTTTGTTAGTGACAGGCCTTTATTTGTGTACAAAACGGGCCCCAACATCAAAAATCTTATAGAATTGAAGGCCAACAGGCAAGCTTGGAACACCAACAACAAGGGTGGTGGGACAAAGAAATGTGGCCGTTGTTCCCAATGTGCCTTTATTTATGAGGATGATTGCTGTACTCTTAAAAATGTTAACAGAAACAAAATTAGGTTTGCCTATGGGAATTGCAATTCTAGACACTTGGTTTATTTAGCAATGTGTTGTACTTGTCCCTGTTTTTACGTCGGGAAAACTGACAGGCAATTAAAAAACAGGATATATGACCATACATACTGTATGAGGAAAAAAGATGACAACAATGCTTTATTTCGACACATTTCCAACAGTAAAACATGTGACAAATTTAAATTTGCAATTTTGGAAATTGAGGGACAATCCCAGAGGTGGCGACATTAAGAGTATAGTGGGCGAGAAGGAAATTAAATGGCAATTGAAGTTGAATGCAGCCAGCTTTCCAGGTCTCAATGAAATGATTCCAACTAAACCTCTGATTAGGAAAGTTTAACATCCACAGGGTTACTACAAAAAAAATTTTTTAAATTAATTATACTTCCATTTATATAATATTTACTTGAGATTACATATTATTTATCATTTCTGGAAAAAGAAATAATTGTATGAAATGCACAGTTTTTACTGTAAATTTCTAATATATATGTAGTTCATTGCTGAGAATTGTTATTCACATTATTTCTTAGGTATGCCTCATATTATTATTATTTATGGTTTGGCATTTTATTGTATTTTTTCCATGTAGTTTTTACTATATGGATTTTGTGGTTTTGCACAAGTGTCACAGTTCTTGTTTTAGATCCAGCATATTATTTCACTTGTTTCAACAATTACTAAATGTTTCTTTCAACTGATTTATTTTTAATATAAAATGCATAGCAATTGTTGAATTTAGGGTTACACAACACTATGAGTTTTTCTCAGTGTATCTTTTAGTGTAATTGTATGCTGTTTTTTTAAGAAAAGGAGAGGGCGTTGCATTTATTCAATTAATTTTGGCGGTTTTTTAACTATATAAACTGTTTTCTTAGGTTTTTACTTTGTTCTGATGAAGTGTATTATATACATGAAAACGCTCAACCAACTGATTGTTTAAAGGATTATTGTATTAAAGAACATCTGTTTCTTTGCATTTTAATACAGCGTGGATCGTGGTTTCTTCTGTGGGTTTTGGTGTTTTTCAAGTTACTTGTTGCACCCACAGTGATCTTTTGGTGTAAGTAATCACTATTCTTATGTTTAACATTATGACGAATGTCTAGTTCGCACAATTGTTCAAACACCTGAATAAGTGGATGCAATGGGGGGTTGAAAGTACTAGAAATTCTAAACTGGTCATTTTGGGCTGTTACTACATTAGCCCCCATCATTAAATTAAAATTCAATTTCCTGGTGAAAATTTTTAAATCAGTGATGGTTCCTACGAAGTCAAACTTGTGCATGGGAACATAAGTATGGCCTTTGGACAAAAAGTCTACCATATCAGAAGTGATACAGAAAGAGTAAAAATTAAAAACTTTAAAATCTCCTGTCCTATTATTGATAATGGTAGGCTTACCCTCCACCAATACTTCATCTGCCAAAATTGCATGATAATCAGAAGGTCCAACATTAAAATTGTCGGGAAACATTGAATCTGAACTCCTTATTTCATCAGACCAGTTACATGGCTCAAGTATATCATTAAGCACATTAAGTTCTAAAGTCAATTGATTCAAGTCCTGTTCCTTCTCGATCTCTGTTTGGTTTTCTTCTGATTGGTGGTGTTCCATTGTTTGGGTCTTGCCCCCGTTTGGTTTACCTCGTGAAAATATTTGTTTCCTAAATTATATTGTTTGTTTAAATTGGACAACCTTTCGCTTCTCCTAACCTCTTTATAGCCTTGGCCATCAATATGGTTAGAATCACCGACTGTGTGAGCTGTTGTATTAGGAAGCTGGTTTACCTGTTGGTTTTGGATAGAAATGAGTGGAAGGCCATTATTAATAACAGAAGCTGCACTAAGCTCAGAAGGGGCTTGTCAAACCTGTGCAGTAGAAGGTAATTGATACGCCTTACCACTCTGATATGCTTTACAGTCACGGTCTAGCTTCTTGGCTTTGTTACTTTTAAGTTTAGCCAAGTACTAGTCTATACTGGTAAAAATACGTCCATATTCGTACTTATACCTGGCAAAATCATTGTCCAATTTGATCTTTGCGTCCAAGTCTGCCACTTGTCTATTAAGCTCTTCCACCCAAACAGAATAGTGTTTGACCATAAGTTCAATCAGTTCTAAGCCTTGCCGGTCAAATAGTTCTAACAATTCCTTATGGAAATCAGAGTTAGGTACTAAACCAGTTGGATATTGATGGTGCCTTAAACCTTTAGGCACTATCCTACATTTCAAGCATTCTTGAAAGTAGGAAATTTCCAACTGAAGCTTCTTAACTTTAACTAACAAACTTTCCAATGTTTTTAAATGTGTTACAGTATCAAATGTAAAGTTGTTACCTCCAGTAATTCCTTGCTGCCGGTTATGCGTGCTCATAGGAGAAGACGCTGAAAAGGAAAAACTCTGCTAACCAATTCGCCAAGTCCGGGGTAAGCAGAATAATTGTTCACTTGATGTGTTGGCAAATTGTAACCCAACCTTGGTAATAGGTTAGACTGTGTGTTAGTATCCAACGCCGTTCCTTCGTTACTTCCCGAAGAGCTCACAGGGAGGTACAGTCCAAGGCACTGGTTGATTAATGTTATTGGGTGATTGTAAATTCACTGTGGGAGTTGCATTGCATTGTTTTGGTTACATTCGATTTTATTGTTGCCCAACTCCACCCTGCTGAGTGGTTCCGGTAAGGTCTGCACAACGATGTTATCTCGTCGCGTTTCGCTGATGTTATGATTTACACCAGATAGGGATGGCAAGCTGTTCTGGATAGCTTGTTGTTTATCAAGGTTATCAAGCCTTGCAAATGTAGACTCAACACGAGATACAAGGGAATCTAACTGATTACTGTAAGATACAATTTCTGATGCTGGTGCTGCTCCAGCAGCACTATCACAGCTTTTCAGTAGTTCTGGTGTTCTGTTCGGTTCAAAGCTACTAGAATTGCTAGCAGACCCGGAAGCCATAACAAACTTGAAACCAAATAGACAAAAACAAACTTAAATCACTTAAAACTGGGAGAAAGCAAAGCGAGTAGCACACCAGTAGATCCAAAAGTTTAGTAAAGTAAAGCGCTTTTCATTTGCATTGTCGGCAAACTTCTTCAGACAACCATTTAATCCTCGATGCAAGTATAAATACTATAAATTACAAATCAATTAAACAATTAACATTCACAACCTAACAACTTTTTCATACCATCCTCTAAAAGGTGTAAGGGCATCCAAAAATGTGTAAAGTCACACAGCATTAAAACTATACTAAAGGACTTGGTCCTAAAAGCATACATCAAAATATTATAAAAGTATAATTTTTAGTAGTTTATAAACATACCTTATAGTAAATAATGAGTAGAAGTGCAGATATGTTTATATTTTTTTAAATTTACTTTGTTTAATAATAGTTTATGTATTTTGTATATGTCATTCATAGATAATATTTTGATGTATGTTTTTAGGACTAAGTCCTTTAGTATAGTTTTAATGCTACGTGACTTTTAACACATTTTTGGATGCCCTTACACTTTTTAGAGGATGGTATGAAAAAGTTGTTAGGTTGTGAATGTTAATTGTTTAATTGATTTGTAATTTATAGTATTTATACTTGCATCGAGGATTAAATGGTTGTCTGAAGAAGTTTGCCGACAGTGCAAACGAAAAGCGCTTTACTTTATTAAACTTTTGGATCTGCTGGTGTGCTGCTGGCTTTGCTTTCTCCCGGTTTTAAGAAGTACAGAGTTCTCATTATTTTGCAGTACAGTGTCAGGTATTTGAATATGAACCCATGTTCAGGTGTAGGTGTAGAAGCCACAGCCTTCTGATGTTGGTGGCATGAAAAACAGGTATGCTTTCTGCTGAGCCATTTGATAGCATTTAAGATGTGAATAAATATTATGATTTGATTCAGTACTGTGAGTATGTGGCATGGCCTTTTTTTTTTTAGAACATTATTGGAGAGGAGTCATAAGTCATCCAACAGAGAGAAAGTTCTGTCAGACAACATGTGTTGTGCAGGATGAATAACAAAACAATGGACATATTCCTCTTAACTGTTAAGTACTGAAAGCTAAGGACACTTTCAAGTCAGCGATGTCCTGAAAGTGTCTCTTAATTACATTTAGCTAAAACTGTGATAATGAAATAATATAAACAAAACAATTTTCTTGTAACTGCTGTTTAATGTCTGTATGATTTCTAAAACTGATTAGTATCAAAAAAGTTCTTTGCTGCACTATTGTAGTACAACCATGACATAACTTTCTTTTAATGTTTTAATTTTCACTGTCCTTTAATGGAAATGGCTGTCAGATTTTCAGACTTGCGTTGGAGTTAAATTTGAGCTGAAAACAGATAAGCAGACAGTAGCCCAATAGTTACTGCTTCTGCTGCACTCCTTTGTACTTTCCCATACTGAAAGACATGGATTGTTTACCTTTTAGCTCAGCAGCATCCCTGGTGAGCTCTAATGTAGACTTTTGATGACCCAAGTTTCTACAAGACAATCTTCCAAAGGCCACTGTCACAGCCAGAGAGCAAGTTAGAATACATGTCTGAGACCTACCACAATTCTGCTTGAATTAGAAAGTATAATTACACAAGATACTTTTCTGCTGTCAGCATAGAAACATTTTGGTCCAAATTGTGAACACTGGTTATTTTTGCATTTCTGTATGTACATGGAGGATTATAGTCACGAAAGCAAGTTACTTTGTTTTAGTTATTATCGGATAAGGCTCAATTTTAGGACCCATTAAGGATAACATCAAGAAAGAATATTTGCAATGGGTGAGACTGCTGTGACTGCTGGATTGGTAGCTCTGGGTGGAGAAAAACCTGCTGAGTCTGTTGGATTGAACACTGATTTATGTAATGCAGTACAGTTTAGTATTTGTATGACTTTTGTCTCTCTAAATTTGTGGACAGTCAAATTGTGCATTTCACTTAATTACTCGCTTTGATTTCAGAAGCTGATTTTATAAGCTTTTATATACCAAAATGTAAAATAGCACACCTGCATTATTCTTTGCATTGCATGCTTTCCCATTCATGGTCATCCTTCCAACTAGAAAGAGGACTTCTTTAGGGGATTTGCCTCATTTTTCTAGGATCTTTTGGTATTTTTAGCTTTAGTAATGATTGGGGGTACCTTGATTGTAGGAACATGAAAAAACAAGTTACTTTTTCTTGTGTAGATCTTGATTGATTTTCAAATGTTCAATGCAACCAATCTGAATTCCACCTTTGAACGTTGGTCTGCTAAATGAGGTGCTAGCTGTGTTCCAGCAATTTTCTCAGATAAGTGACTCGTTGGGGAAGTTTTTTCTTTTGCTACTTTTTTGTGGTAGGGTTCATGTCATACAAAAAAAAAAAGCAAAAGCCAGTGTGGAAGACAAATTTCACATAGATAGCCATCTCCATTGTTTGTTCTGCCTAGGGACTACCCATGCCCACAAATCCTGTCCCATTTACCAGGCCTTTGTGCCCAAGACCCTAAGAAGTAGACCTTTCTCCTTAGCCATTTGCTTGGAAAACCAGTACTTAATGTTACTAGCTAAAAGTGCGATGGAGGGCTCCTTGGGGCCTAAGATCAAGTTGGTCACTAAGTTTAAGGCCAAAAAGCAGAGGCCTGAAGCTTCTGCTCTACCCCTTACTACAGACATCTCTCCTGAGGCAGATGACAGCCCAGAGATGCGTACGGTTCATGGTTCCTTTTCACAGGCCGAGCCCAATGTTGAGCCCACCTTGGCTCTGACTACAGGCATGTCCTCAGAAGGTGAGCTAGACATCAATCTCAGATCTATAGGGGAACCAAGACTCATGATAACTGAAGGCCCTAAGGGGGTACTTTGGATCCTGGTTCAGGGAAGGACATTCACTGGGATGTTATTGAATGTAAGGCTATATTCAGGCCTCCTACATTACATAGGGCAGGTCTGCATCAGAAGAAGCAGAAAACTAAACACTTGTGCCCACAAAAGGAACCTCACAATGATTGGGAACAATTCACTCAAGGCCTTTTCAAGGCCTTTATGGGCATTAAGCCCCCTTCAGGTGTTTTAGTCCCTACGCCACCCTGCATAGCCTCCCCACATCAAGGGTTATGGAAGAGGAATATCTAGTCTATTCCTTACAGATCCCCCCCCCTCCTGACTACTCTTCCCCAGAGGAGGACTTCAATGGAACTGACTCACTCATGGAAGAACGGTCTTTTGGAGAGACCCTAGTCAGATTGAGAGATCATTTTGAAAAACAAAAGCGATGCTATGACCTTCTGCAGGTGAACTCACCCAGCCCTTCAGCTATTCCTGCTGTGTTACCTACCTTTTTAAATGCCTTTGTCTTTGACACCAAACCCTCCAATTCCCAGCCTCCTGCCCCTAAAAAGCCTGACCAATTTTACAGGGTCCCTGAATAGTGTATGGATGTCCTTCAATTCTATTGCTGCAGTATTCATAACATGGGGGAGTACGCCATCAGCTGACTCATACATCCAGCCAGTATGCAAAAGTCTGTTGCTATTGTAAGGTATGTGCGACACTGCTCATCAGCAAATGTACATTGGATATAAAGTGGACGTCGGCATGTACCAACCTCAGAATTTTTCTGCCACCTGTCTGACCACCTGCTCCAGTCACTGCTTGTCAGACAAGTTGTGAACCTTGGTTCAGACAAGTACCCTGTTGTTTTTTTTTTTTTCTTTAATATTGTGGCTATTCTGTTTTGCTGTGATTACATGCCAACTAGGAAGGGCAAGTGTCAGTGGGGAAAGCAGTCCACATAAGGGCTCTCATGACCTGTGCTTGTTTTGCCTAGGTCCAGACCACAACCATACTTACCTGTGCTATCTGTAAGGCCTTCATACCCAAACCCTTCATAGCTGTTTAGCTTTCCTGAAGTTATATCTTGAGAATTTGTGCCTGATATGGAGGCTGCGTCGGGCCCTGCAGACAAGCATCAACCTATAAAGGGCAAGAAGTCATGGCCTGATTTTACCCGCTGCTCCCTCTGATCCAGATGTTTCTCCCGAGGCCAATGTTGGCCCAGAGGCCTTCCCGGAGTTGGTAGATGTTCCTTTGATGGGTACTGGAATGAAGACCTTGCAGAATCCTACCAGCATGTCCTCGAGGGAATCACAGGTGTCTGACTTGAGCGTAGGCGGGGAACCATGGCTTGTTACTGAAGGCCTGCATGCCATTGTGCGAGAAGATGTTCCTAACAACATTGTGGAGTCTAGGCCGTCTGACCCATCCACCTCCCACCACATGGAGGTTCCAAAAAAGAAAAAGCTCAAGACTAAATATGTTTCTCCTGTCCCCCAGGAACAAACACCTGATTGGCAGGCCTTTTCCCAAGGCCTATTCAACCCCTTTATGGCCCTATGACAGACCTCCGCTCCCTCTCTCCCTTCTCCTTTAAAAAGGACTGCTGAAGAGGTTTCCTTAGATTATAAGGAATCCTCAAGGAGATGAATCTTTGGCTTATTCGGCCCAAATGTCTTCCCCTTTGGGTTATGGTTCACCAGGAGAGAAATCTAATGGCACTGATTCCCCTAGGGAGGATCTCTCCTTTGGGAAACTATCCTTCAGATGAGAAAATTCAGGTGGGACTGCTGCCAGGTATCTGACATCTAAAAAAGGTACTACAATTTCCTACAGATGGACTTCCCTTCTACATCTGCCATACCCCCTGTTCTGCCTGCCTTCTTAGATGCCTTTGCAGCTGCTTCAAAGTGCCCAGCTAGATTTTATAAGGTGCCTGAGGAATCCAAATTCCTATTCAAATCTCCCTGTGCAGACCCTGCTACCACTTCAGTATCTGCAGACAAGGCATCCAAAATGCTGTCTTCTATCTCTTTGCTTCCCTCAGATAAGGAGAGCAAAGTCATGGAGAGAATAGGGGAAAAAGGTCTATACCTCTGCTACTCTGGCCTTCCGGGCAATTAATTATCAAACTCATATGGCCAAATATTCCTTGGCCTTTGTCAGATGCAAGAAAGCTACTTTCTGTGCTCCCTGATGCTCCCACTAAGGCTAAGCTCTCCTCCATTCTTAATTCCTCAGCTTAGGTTACAAGGCACTCCATTAAGTGCAGTTATGATGCTGTGGAGGCCTCAGATAAAGCAACTACATCTGGATCCGTCCTGAGAAAGTGTTCATGGCCCAGGCTCCAACCTTTCCCTGATATTAAAGCAAAAATTATGGATGCTCCTCTGGCCAACAGGGCTTTGTTTAGTACCTCGGCGGCAGAACTATTTAAATCTTTACAAGAGAAAGGCAATGAACTGCATGATATAAAGCATATTTTTGTTTCCCGTGTCCCTTGGTTTCAGAGGAATTATCCCACTAAAACCACCCTTGTTAGAAAGCTTACCAGGCCCCAATCTTCCAAAGGTAAGAGAGATCCTAGGAAACAATTTCCATATATCTGCCTTTTCTACCCCCACACAGAAACAGCCCTTTCAGACTAAGCCTGGTAGTCTGTGACTACCTGCCTCCAGGCCCATTTACTCCTCTGTCTCTTCGCCTCTCTCTCTCTCTCTCTCTCTCCTTGCTTGGAATCAGACAACCTAGGACTCTTGGGTCCTATTCATCATCTGACAAAGGATATTGTGTGGTGTGGAAAACTCTTCCCCCCTTCAGGACTATTCCACCACCACCTAAAGAACAATTGAAACTTTTCCCCAGGTCATATCCAGCCTTCTTTCTCAAGGCACTATTCAAGAGGTGCCACCCTCCCAAAGTGGAAAAGAAGTTTACTCCAGGATGTTCCTAGTTCCCAGGAAGGATGACCCTTGGAGGCCCATTCTAGACCTTTCCTATCTAAATACCTTTCTGAAAGTTTCCACCTTTCATATACTAACATTACTCACCCTTCTTCCTCTCATACTCCCCCAGGCCTTTGTAGTGTCATTTCAGTGATGCCTACCTTCATATCCCCATTCACCTTCAGTTCAGGAAATTTCTTCGCTTTTCTATTGCTTCCTCACATTTTCAGTTCTTTGCCTTGCCCTTTGGTCTGTCTATGGCACGGAGGGTCTTCATGAAAGGCTTAGCTCCTGTCATAGCCTACTGCAGAATACAGGGCATACAGATTTTTCTTTACCTAGATGACCTACTTCTCCAGGCCCCATCTCCAGACATCCTTCAGGAGAACCCTCCTCCTTTAGGCCTTTACTGGAGAGTCAAGGGTTCATGATCAACTATCAGTAATCTGCTCTGATCCCTTCCCAAGACCACATTTTTCTTGACTGCAGGATTCCAACAGACAGAATGCTAGCCTCGTTACCTCCAGAAAAGGTCTTGTCCCTAACTTCCTATTTCCAAAGACCTCCTGCTTCTCCAGTTCCTGACTACCAGGGAGTTTTTACGCCTGTTGGGGTTCGTGGCCTGCACCATCCCCATACTGGCTTTTGCCAAGTTACACATGAGAAAATTCCACTGGTTCTTGAGGACAGCTTGGATGCAACACACTCATCCTCTGGAGTTTATCCCCCTCCTGCCTTGCTTGAAAAGGGAGTTGAACTGGTGGATACTTCAAGTTGGAAGCCACCTCTCCCCACTCAGGAGCTGTACACAGATGCTTCAGACTTAAGATGGGGAGCAGCACTCAAATCCTGGAAGGTCAGAGATGTCTGGTCTCCAGGCCAAACAAAGGAACACATCAATATAAAGAGGATGAGGGCCTTGATTTTCACCCTCCAAATCTTCAAGCCTATGCTTTCTGTAGGGGTTCTAAGGTGGTTCACAGACAATACCATGGTCTTCTGATATGTCAACAAACAGAGAGGGACAAAGTCTTACCTCCTGTGTAGACTGGCTTTACAGGCTTGGGAGTTAGCCTTGCAGAATCAACTCTTTCTTCAGGATGTCAACATTTCTTCGACTCGGAATGGTGTGGCATACGCACTCAGCATATCCATGCTTCAATCCCATGAATAAATGTTACACAGGGATGTGTTTCTGGACATGGTCCATCGATGGGGTATACCTTGGGTAGATCTCTTTGCCTCCCCCATGAACAGACAACTTCCCTAGTTTTGTGCCAGGGTCCAAGATCCTTTGGCATGGAAGGTGGATGCTCTGTCTTTCTCTTGGAAGGGGATGTTTCTCTGTGCATTCCCCCCATTCCCACTTCTCCCAAACGTCCTGCTGAAAATCCAGCAGGAGCAACCAAAAATCTTAGCTGGTGACCCCCTTTTGACCAAGACAACATTGCTTCTTCCCCTTCTCCTTCATTTAGCTAAGGAAAATCACTACAATTTACCCCACAGAATGGGCCTACTCACACAGGACAAGGAAACTCTAGTAAATCTACAGATGTGAACTCTGAATTCTGACTTTGTGGATGATAGGGTTTTGATTCCCTTCAGACATCTTTTTTTTTTTCCTGAGGATGTGTTCCAAGTTCTGCAGGAGGCCAGAAAACCCACAACTAGGAAATCCTGTTTCCAAATGGAAGAGGTTTTCCATCTGGTGTCTCAAAAAGGATTTACAGCCACTGTTAGGACCAGGGCCACTGGGGCATCCACCCTTTGTGAGTTAATGAAGAGTGGGCTGCCTTACTCAGTTAAAGCCCATCTTTCTGCTATCTCTGCATGTCTGCCTATGTCTCCCCTTTAGCTTCCAGGTTGAAGTTAAACCCTTTTTAAAAGGCATCCTTCACTTCATTCCACCAAGGAAATCACTTCCTCCTCCTTGGGATCTCAGTTTTGTCTCTGAGAAACTTACCGTGTTGAACTAGCAAGTTCCTTTTCTGCAACATTGCTCCAGGAAAACTCCTCCTTGTGGCAATTACTCCTGCCAGAAGATGTCAGAGTTACAAGGTCTAATGTTTTCCTCTCCCTTCACAGTTTACCATAGGAATAGGATCTCCTTATACACTAATCCCTCTTCTATGCCCAAGGTATTTAATGAGTTATCTCTCAGTCAGTCTGTCAACCTTCCAACCTTTTTCTTTCTCCTCAGTCCTGCAATGAGAGGATTCTGCATATTTTTAGACATGCATAGGTAACTCAAATACTATTTGGATAAAACCAGACCAATCCGTAAGCCTGAACGCCTGTTTCTTATTACCCAGGGGCCCTGGCCCAACCTCTTTCCAAGCAGACCATCTCCTCTTGGATTTTGAAAGCTATTTCTTTCTGTTATATAGCCAATGGTAAGAATCTCTTGTCTCCTGTTAGGGCACATTCCACTAGGGCAGTGTCTTCCTCTGATGCTTTCTTTAAAGGATTGGGAACTTGCTCTATTCTAGAGGCAGCTACCTGGTCTTCTGTTCATACCTGTACTAAACACTAAATTAGATGCCTTTTCCAGGTCCAGGGCTGGTTTTGCCAGAGCTGTTTTGCATAGGTGTGTTGGAGAATGTTTCTGCTCCTCCACCCATTTCTTCCTCTGCATGAGCTTTGGTACTCTCCCTCATGTTATGAATACTGCAGCATATGATTAGAAGGACATAGAATAGTTGTGTAAAATCTTATAACCATAGATGGTCCTTCTCTTCTATATGCTGCAGTATTAGTTCCCCCCTGCCTTCCCCTGATGCTTGCCTGGCTCTGGTGGCGTGTTTTCCTCACCTAAGATCAGGCTGGTGCTTTTTACGGCATTCAGTTCTGAGGTTGGTACATGCTGACATCCGCTTTATACCTGAAGTCTCTTTATGGCCGACATACGTTTGCTAATGTGTGCTGTTGCACATACCTCACAGTAGCAATAGACTTTTGTTTACTGACCAGATATACGAGTCAGCTGCATTTGGACTCCCCCATGTTATGAATACTGCTGCATATAGAAGGGAAGGACATCAACGGTTATGTTAAGATTTTACTCAACTATTCTTTCCTGTTTAATTGCCCTTCAGAAGACCCATCAGTTATTTCTATGGCTTCAGACAAGCCATCCAGGTTACTGACTTCAACCTCTCTCCTTCCACCAGATAAGGACAGAAGGCTCCTGGAAAGGCTGGGATAGAAAGTGTATACTTAAGCCACCTTGGCATTTAGAGCCATTCATTACCAAACACACATGACCAGATTTGCCCTAGAGCTTCTTTCTCAACTATCCCAGGTCATTTCTGATTGACCTGACTCTGGGAATAAAACTTTGGCTGCATCTTTGCTTAGAGCCCCCTCACAGGTAGCCCGCCCCTCCATCAAATACAGCTATGATGCTGCAGAGGCTTCTGCCAGGGCAGCTGCATCTGGCTGTGTCTTAAGGAGATTCTCCTGGTTTAAGACTCCAGCCATTACCAGAGGCCATTAAATCTAAGCTTATGGATGTCCTTTTGGACAACTCTGCAGTGTTTGGCCCTGAACCTGCTAATTTATCTCTGCAGGAAAAAGGAAAGAAATTGCAGGAATTGAAACACATCTTTGTCTCCCCAGTGCCTAACTTTGAACAAAATAACCCAGCAAAAACTCCTTGTGTATGTAGGCACTCCCTCCTCCACCTAAAACAACAATGGATGGTAGGAGGCCTCAACAGCCCGGGATTGCTCCTGCAACTCCAGTTCAGAAGCGGCCCTTTCCAGACAAGCTTGGTTCCCTCTGACTGCCCAAACGCCTTATCCACATCCCTCTTTTCCAGCAACTCCCTCTGTGTCTGCCAGTCTGGGAAAGCGTAACTCAAGACTCCTGGGTTCTCTATCATTCAGAAAGGATATTTTCTGGTATGGGGCTTCCTGCTGTCCTTCAGGGGCACCCCTCAACCACCAAAGGAACAACTATCTTCCTTTCCAGAGGTACTACTAGACCTTTGAAGACAAGGGACAATTCAGGAAGTCCATCAAGACCAAAAAGGAAGAGGTTTCTACTCCAGAATGTTCCTAGTGCCCAGAAAGGATGATCCTTGAAGACCCATTTTGGATCTCTCATATCTCATCACCTTTCTGAAGGTACCAACCTTCCGTATGTTAACTCTTCAGACCTTGTATCCCCTTATTCTGCCACAAGCCTACTTGGCTTCCTTGGATATCAAAGATGCATACCTACCCATTCTTTCTTGCCGTGTGGTGCCCGAAGCAGAAGCAGTTCGCAAGTGCCAGTTGGCAGACTCCTGAAATTTTCGTTTTCGAGTTTCAGAACCGTAGTCTTCAACTAAAGCTAAGTACCCCATTGGGGAAACTTTTTCTTGCTCCTTACCGATGTCAGTAAAAGTTAATTGCATTACTTATGGAAAGCAAATACCTCGCAAAGATTTAAATTCGTACTATATTCCTTGCCTAGGCCCTGACCATGATGTACCTTGCTGTCGGTTTTGTGCCTTATTTAATCAAAGCACTATCCGTCGTCTGTATATTTTTGTCTTTAAATATTACGGTTCTCAGTTCAAGTATCCAGAAATATCATTGGTAAGCCATCCAACTACCTGGATTCTGAGAAAGAGCAAAGATAAAGACAGAGACAGGCCACCTAGGTCCAAAACTGCCGACAACGCTTCTCCTAAGCCAGTCGCCAGTTCGCCAGTACGTAGTGAGGTGCTTTCGCAGCCCCTGATACCCGCTACTTCTGACTCGCAGGCCTCTACTGAGAAACATTCAGAGTCCGGTACGCCGTGAGATGCTTCAACTGTGGAACCTGCAGATGTCTCTACCTTGGATGGGTCCGGAGCCGCTGTGCAGGTACCGGCTTCTGAGGGTGCATTCAGGCCTAAGGACGTGCATATTAAACCAACGCCTCCTTCTTCTTTAAGGCTTAAACCTCGAACCTTGCCTAGAAAACCGATGCCCAGGCCTCTATGCCTAAAAAACAAATAAGAATAGCTGAAGACCTTATAACTTTAATCATGGGAAGCCAACCTTCCTCTTCCAAGAGACCTAGCACTGAATTTGTTTATGAATCTTCTGACCAGGATTCTGATTTTTCTGATTCTTCTGATAATTTGGATGTACCCTTATCTACTTATGAGGATTCTGATGCAGAGGACTCTATTCCCTCTACTTCTCCTCCAGAGGATTTTTCTTTTGGTGAAACCTTGCACACTCTAAGGGAACATTTCCACTGGGAAAGCCAGGATTTCTCTGATTCAAAAAAGAGGCTTAGGGACGACTTACTCCTGCCTTAATATAGGCCTTTAGCTATACCTCCTGTACTAGACATTGTTGATGATGCCTTTTTGGAATCTAGTTTGGCCCTGATTCTTTGCCTCCCGCTCCCAGAAAACCTGATGGATATTACAGGGTTCCTGATTCTCACAAGTTCCTTTTTAAAAATCCTATTGCGGATCCAGAGACTATTTCACAGGGACCCAAGGGCATTAAGGCTTCTACTGCCAAAAATCCTACCCCTTCTGATAGAGATTCCAGGACGCTGGATAGATGGGGTAAGAAGGTTTACACTTCTGCAACTTTGGCCATTAGAGCCTTAACCTGTCAATTTCATATGTTAATGTACCAACAACATATTATGTTGTTTAAACAGAAAATGATGTTGATTCCTGACTGTGCTGAAAATAAGGATTTACAGGATTTGATGCATTCTTCTGAACAGGTTGGATAACATACTTTGCAATGTGGGTTTGATTCTTTAGAGGCCTCTTGCAGGGCTGCTGTCACTGGGTCTGTACTCGGAAGACATGCTTGGGTTAAGGAGCAATCTTTGCGTGATCATGTTAAAGCTAAACTGTTGGATGCTCCCTTAAATTAGGACCGCCTGTTTGGCAATAAAGCTGAGGAAGTTCTTAAAAAGATGGAAGATAAAGCTAAATCTATGCAAACTGTTAAAGATTTCTTACAAGTTCAGCCTCCAAGATTTAGTAGGCATTGGCCCTCTAAGAACTGGTCCTTTACTGCCCCTTCCAGGCCTTCTCAATCCAAACCCAGAACCAGCAGAAACCCCAGGTTTCAGTCCCAGGATACGCACAAGACTAAGCAGTGGAGGGCTTCTGCTACCAAATCTGGGAGTAGTAGGACTCTTCCCCCCCCCCCATGGAAAACTGTATCAATGACTTGACTTTAAAACTTCCAGGCACTTCTCAACTGACTGCTCCTTTAGGGGGAAAAAATTGGTCTGCAGGCCAAAAACTGGGAACTCATTACCCAGGGCAAATTGGTTTTAAATGTAATGTCCCAAGGATACAGATTTCATTTTCACACATTTCCAACGCCCAACGGTTGGCCAGATCTACCCCCAAATCAGTGGGCAGAGGCTCAAAAGCAAATACTCTCTCTTTTAAGCATAAAGGCTATTTCCCCTGTTATTGCATACTGCAGACTTCTGGGCATCCACATTTTCCCTTGCCTAAATGATCTCTTTATGGCAACCTCCGCAGAGACCATAGAGCAAAACATCCTGTCTGTCATTTCTCTTCTACAACATCTGAGATTCACCTTAAACCACAAATTAACCATTCTCTTCCCCTCTCAGGACTACATCTTCCTGGAGTGCAGGGTACAGATAGACCTCATGAGGTTCTCTCTTCCTCCACAGAAAGCACAGGACCTCATGTCCTACTTCAGAAACCTTCTGCTGCTTCACCACATTTCAGCCAGAGAGTTCCTTAAGTTTTGGGATTCATGGCATCCACTATTCCTGTGATACCTCTAGTGAAACTTCACATGAGGCAAAACTCCAGTTGTTCCTAAAATCAGTTTGGATGCAGCATTCACATCCTCTGGACTTTCAGTTCCTCTCATCCCCTGTCTGAAGGGAGAACTACAGTGGTTGTCCCAACAGGTGTCCCTCAATCCAGGACTCCGCTTGCATCCTGTGCCACCAGTCCAAGAGCTGGTCACAGACGCTTTGGATGTGGGCTGGGTAAGGCTTTCCGAAACTTGAAAGCTCAAGAGGTATTGTCTCCCTGTCAACAAAGGGAACACATCAGTGTAAAGGAGATGAGGGCACTGCTGCTAGCCATTCAGAACTTTCATCCTCTTTTCCTCCCAGGACCTTTTAAGCTGTTCACACACAGTATGATGGTCCTGTGGTATTGGGAGGATTGGGAGCTGGCAGTCCAATGTCAGGTGACTCTTTAGACAATGTACATTCTATCCTGCCAAAATTTTTTGGTAGACACCTTGAGCAGATTCCCCAAACCCCCCCCCCCAACTCGAGCCAAATTCATCAGTGTCTCTGCAGCATTTCTCCTCAAAAACTGTACTTGTCCTAGCTATACCTTCAGTGTGTCTGAGCTCCAGCCCCTAATGGCATCTCCTCCTTTTTTGTAGACGGTGTCCTTGCATACCAACCCTTCTTTTATGTCCAAGGTAGTCAATGCAATGTCACTCAACTAATAAATTCATTTACCTACCTACCTTTTCTTCTCCACAAAATTTTGGTGATAAGGTGTGCACACTCTGGATGTGCATAGTCAACTTAGATTTTACTTAGACAAGTGCAAATCTATTAGGAAATCAGACCAGCTTTTTGTTTCCTGTCATTCCAGAGCTTTGGGATTGCCTGCTTCCAAGCAGACTATTTCTACTTGGATTACTAAGGCTATTTCGTTCTGTTACTTGAAGCATGGTAAGATCATTGCTTCTTCTGTAAAGGCCCATTCCACTAGGGCTGTAGCTTCTTCAGGTGCTTTCTTCAAGGGATTAGATACTAACTCTAGTCTTAGCGCAGCTAAATGGACTTTTGTGCATACCTTCAGTAAATATTGCAAAATGGATGGCATTACTAAGTCTAGGGCAGGTTTTGCCAGAGCCGTACTCCAGGGCTTTCTGGAAAGCTCAACTGCCTCTTCCCCACCCTCTCCTCTTGAGCTTTTGTATTGTCCCTCTTGTAAAGAATACTGCAACAGGTGAATAGAAGGACATACAATAGTTGTGTAAAATCTTACCATAATGATAGATGTGCAACTTCTCTGTTGCAGTATTCCAATCCCTCCCTTCTTCCCCCTGGTTGTTTGGTTCTTTCCTTGGATGGTCATATCCTACTTTCCTCAGGCTGGCTTTCCTCCTGGCACATTCAGTTCTGAGGTAGGTGCATGCGTATATCACTTTTTATGGCTGACGTACAAGAGCAACCTATGTGCGATGTACCATGCACTCTACAGTAATGAAAGACTTTTGTATACTGGCTAACTTCGGGTCTCCTATGGCAGCGAACTCCCTCATGTAAAGAATACTGCAACAGAGAACAGAACATTATCTATCCTTATCGTAAGGTTTTACACAACTGTTCTTTCAAAGGTCATTATGCTGAAAAAGCTATGCTGAAAAAACGAAGACAGCCCGATGGAGAATGGTCCCCAGTAATACCATTTTTCTTGCACGATGTCCTCTAGTGCTGTGTGTATACCTGGGTCATGAACTTATCCCCATTTTAACTTCTGCTGGTGGCAGTCATGACTTTTGTTAAAGGACAGCAAACATATTTTAAACAACAATCGGGACCGCCCAAATCACCTGTAACCCTGTGGCATGGCGGTGCTAGCTATCTCTAAGGGAACCAAGACCTGAATTAAGTATGGTTCTTTTCCAGTACATGTATGAAGCTACTATAGTCTACCAACCAAGCTTTGTTTCACTGTATTGTATTTGTTAATTAGCTACCGGCATACATGCAGCGCGTGCACCCCCCCCACCCCCACCCATAGCAGTACAGTGTCCCTCTCTACAGTCTGCATTGCATGTAGCTTTTAACTTAGTGTAGTTCTAACTTGCATTTAACCATTTGCATCTTTCCCTGATTGGACCCTGCAGAGATGCCCACTAAACCCTGTGTGTTGTTAATTAGGCAGAATTTGAGCAAACTAAAGTAATTGTATAGATTACTGGTAAATGGAAGGCAGCATCTCTACTTTTCTGGTACAGGTTTTTATATTCTGCCTCTTTTTGTACTGAAATATTCGGCTCACCTAGAACCTTCATTGATTGTTTTTTTTTCTTTTGCTTCTCTTTCCTATGCTCATCCCCCTCCGTTCTCCTACCCTACCCCCAATTCCCACTCACCCCTACTACTCCTACATTTGTACTCTCTATAACCGTATCCTTTCCAATACCTCCGCCAGTCTCGCACACTTTCAACTTTACTTTCCCTCATTCCAAAAAACAATAACCAAGGGTCAATTCTTGACTGGATCTTAGTTACAGATCCTACTAAATATTCTAACTCCCATTTTCTTCCAGATACTTTGTGATCACTTACCAGCTTACACACAGCTAGGCAAAAAAGCTTATAACTACTGATAAGAAACAATATTTTAAGTAACAACTAATCAACCACAAACACAACCCCAAAATATTTTATTTACTATTTCGTCACTAATTACCCCAGGGTCCAAACAAAACCCTACCCCACTCTTGGACAAATCTCCTTCTCAAATCACAGAATTGTTTAACAGACGCTTTATAGACATCATAGCTAGCATGATCACCAATCCTAGCAAGCCCCTTAGCCTCAATTCCATAAATAATGTCAACTCACCTCTATCAAACGTTACCAAATCGACTGTGCTACCATCCTTCTCTTCACAACACATTTCAACCACGTCCTGTAAACCCCCAAACCTCTCATTACAACCCTTACCCACTGGCTATATATGTAATTTACTACATAAAATAAAACCTTGCTCTCTTTCCACTGATAACCTTCCAGCAGAATGCTTTAAAATTGCTGTTGATGCCGTTGCCTATTCTGTAGTATTCTCATTAAGTCCATTTAGTACCATTTGCTTTTCTTGTAATTTCTCGTACCATCGTGGGTGTTATTGGCTTCCGACTGAAACTGTCCTCATTTTCGCTCATTATACCCCTCTTCTTGTTTTTAATTTTCTCTCAGAAAGTCATTATTTAATTTAGAAGGGTTTTGAGCTGCTGGTAAACAGGGAAACTGTTCCTCTTCTCTTCTCTTCTTCAGTGGAGACACCAGATGGATCTGAGACAAATGAAATGCCCCTTGATGACGAAAAGGATCTCTTTAAAGAAACAGGCATTTTTACAATTAGAATGCTCCATTTTTTTACCATAGAAAGGCATGACCTCCCTCATAATCCTTTAAATCTTTTTAGTTTTCTGCTTTTACACTCAATTAGTTCTATATCATATTTATCTAATCTGTCATTGATATCAGATAACTGCCTTTCAAGATATCCAGAAGTGAGCAACTTAGATAAATTATTATATGTGGTCTTAATATCACCCCTTAATTTATTCTGATGTGGTCACGTTCTAACAAGATGGAAACCCATTCAGTAGCACAACGATGTGCTGCTGCCAGCCACTTTTTAGAAAAGTTAACCTCCATTTCATCAGTCATGTTAAAAGGAGTGGAAAGGGTTTTGAAAGTCCTCAACCCCCTAGGTGTAATATCAACCATTGGAACAATGCTGCCAGTATCCGAATGAATAACAAAATTATCCAAAGCTCTCTGAGTATTATCCAGTGTGATTTCTGTGAGAATTCAAAGTATATTAAAAGAAGCTTCACTCGCCATCAAAATAATACCAAAATAAAGAGTACTTATAAAAAAAGAAATAAGATCAACAACAGACATGATCCAGCAAAACCAGACTTTATTCTTCCTTCTTGGACATAGTCAACAAAGCAAGAGACTCTAACCAACTAACCTCAGCTGTATTCCTTGATCAGTCTAAAGCTTTTGATACTCTCACACACCCTAAAGTCTTACAGCAACTTTTTCCTTTGGTCTCTTTCAACCCTCTACAGTGATTTTCTCGTTACCTATCTGATAGACAACAAAGTGTAAAATGGCAAGGCTCTGTCTCACTATGTCTAACCGGCAAAACAGGAGTCCCATATGTATCCATCCTTGGACCCCTCCTCTTCAACATCTTTATAAACAATCTCCATACTGCCTCTTATCAAAGTTCCCTAATTCAGTACTTTGACAATTCAACTGTCATCTCTTCTTACAATAACTCAGCACATCTTAAACGAATAACCCAAACTGCCATCTCATCCATTGGATCCTAGCTTGATGATGCATAACTTTTACTCAACCCCAACAAAACCCAAATTCCTCCTCTTTACACCAAAGACACTTCCAACCGACATTAAGATATTCTTGTTGAGTATTACAGAAATCGAAGTAGCCCCTCACACCAAATTATTAGTAGTAGTAATGTATAATAAGCTAACCTTTGACATTCGTATACACAGCACTGTCAAAAAACTCACCAGAAACTAGGGATGCTGTATCGCCACAAAAGCTTCATGGATATAGTCACCAAAACTACACTAGTCACAACCTACCTGCTTCCCTCTGCTTTACGGTGCCCCCATTCTAACCAACCTCCAGAACACACTAAATACCAAACTGAAATCCTGCTGTAGCAGAATTGCAAAATTTGCATCAGGCATAGAGTATTGTAAACAGCACTGTTCTGCTCTTAACCCCCCCGCCCACAAAATTATCTATAAACCAGATACTTGTCCTTCCTTAAAATCAATGCTCCTGATTCACACACCTACCTGGGCTCTCCGTTCTGAGGACAAGCATCTTCTAACTTTACATAAACCAAATACTCCTGTTCAGTGACCAAACTATGGAATGCACTACCCTGATCAGAAGAACCCCAAACCATAAAACATTTAAGCTTGTACTGAAAGACGTCCTGCTCAGGGCATGTAACTGTCCAAGTTCCAAACTTAGCTGACCCTCACCTATCTACTTTACCCTAAGATTGTTTTATATTCCTAGCTATTGCCTGTATATCCACACTTGTAAAAATATGTAGGCATAGCTTCCTGTTCCTTCATCTGTATTTAAGGTTTTCTCTGTTTTGTTTCTGATGTTAGTTATGCAATGTCTATACATCTGTTTCCTGTTTTCTTTATAATGTGCCCCCCATCTCAGTCTGTTAAACTTCAAATTTAATATACATATCTATAGTTACATTTGTTAATCTTCTCTGTAAAATGTAAGTTTGATTTTGATATGCTTAGATAGGC
The DNA here is from genome assembly GCF_019279795.1 of Protopterus annectens. NCBI lineage: Eukaryota > Metazoa > Chordata > Ceratodontiformes > Protopteridae > Protopterus > Protopterus annectens. Next base: position 440,380,003 of record NC_056745.1, read on the forward strand.
CTGTTAATCTGTACATGCAAAAATGTACGTACTTGGCTTTATGTTCATCTGTGAATTGGCTCTTTTTCTCTGTTTTGTTTCTGATACACGTTTTGTAAAAAGCTCTATTCTGGTTTCTGATATAAATTTTTGTAACAGTGTTATTTTTGTTGTTACTTTTTTTTTTGATGCAGCTTTTCTCCCCGGGCCTCTGCTGAAAATGGGTTTCCTGCCCATTGAGACTTTCCCAGTAACCAAATGTCTAATAAATAAAATAAATAAGATATCTCTGTGTCCTTCTCCATCATGTCTGCAATCGACAACTCTGTTGTCTTTGTAGCCCCCTGGCTCATCACCTCTTAGGGTGTGGTCCGTTCCTTCATTTGCTCACCCCATATGAAACAATTCCTAAACAGAGTCTTGCATCTTAGGCCACCCTGGCAAAAACCTGCACCCTTCTGAAACCCAAATTACGTGCTGGAAAAGCTAACACCGTCACCCATTGAACCAGGAGCCGCTTCAGCACGATTCCAGATTGCTTACTTGGAAACCAGCCATGTTGCCGGCACCCAAGTCAACCAGGCATATATCCATGCTTACAAGCTCTGATGTGCAGAGAGAGCGTCCTTATTTTTCACAAGACCAGAAAAACCCTAAAAAATAGACATTCATTCTTGTCCAAAGTGGGTATCTGAGCTCTCTTTGAACCAAGCTCTTTGTCTTCATGTATTCTTTCCCAATCCACAGACTAGGGAGGAAGAGAATCCTTTACTGTTTAGATGTACACAAGCAACTAAAAATGTTAATCATATTGAACACTGCTGTAGTAGCCTTAGCTGTATAGGTTATGTCCTGCCAAGAATATAACAGCCAGATTCCAAAGCTTCAGGGCACCTTCCATGCATCTAAATTGTCAGAGCCGAACTTGCTGAAAGTCAAGACTGGGCACCAAAGAATGCTCTCCTCTAAGTCTTTCGAGTAATGGCTTAGTCTGTTCCTTTGCTGGGAAGATTAGTTCTGTTTGGAGGAACCTTCAGTTTTCTAAATATTTGTGTTTCTTCACTTTCCTCTTCAGGAAAGTGATTCTAAAGCTATGATTTTTATGTTTTAATGGACTGTTATAAGACTGTATCGTATTTTTAAACAGGAGTGCTCTTTTTTTGTGACAGTGTAGAAATTATCTATTTTACATTTTGGGGTGCTGGCAAAGTGTTTTAAAGTGCTTTTTACTTTGTTTTTCTATGAAGAAAGTGACTTTTAAAGTCTTGTTTTTTTCTGGCATTTGCTGCTTGTCTTTCCTGGGAAAGAGACCTACGTTTTGGCTTGACCATAGAACAAAACTACCCATTCTACAGTCTGTCCTTCGAGCCACAAAAGGAAAAACTTAAGCAAACAGCATTTGCCACCACAGCAGGCTATCAGTTTGCCTCATCTGCAGGTGGGTGACACTGCTGTGGCCATTTGTTGTACCTCAAACCACTCATGTTTTACCCCAGATGCCTGTGGTGTAGCACTTACAGCCACTATGGACCTGGGGTTAGCCATGCCCTCAGCAGCTGTTGGGTCTGTTCAGTAGACGAGAGAGAGAGCTACTCTTTTATGTCCTGGGAGAGGAAACAGGGAAGGCTTCCCTGTTGTGAAATAATGTTGTACCCATCTCTGGGGAAGCTGCTGCTGCCATTAATAAAACTGTTGGTCCCATTTTTCTTGTCAAAATGGATAGGAAAGTAAGCATGTATTGACTGCACCAAAATGTTCTTAGGAATAGTTTAGTTGGTCTAGCTCAGAGTTTAATTCAGGCTGTTTATTCTTGTAAAGTAGTTTCTGCTAAAAGAGAGAGTGATGCCTCTTTTCTAGAAGAGATTGATGGTTCTGAATCTGAACTGGAAGTTAAAGGGACAAAATGCAAGGTTTTTCTCCTCAAATTTCTGATTCAGACTCCGAGGAGAGCTCAGTTTCTTAATCTCCCGCTGGAGGTTTCTCTTTCTCTGAGGCTATTGCTAGAATGTGCCAGTGTTTTCAGTTGGTAAACACGGGGGGGTTTTCAGTCCCTCAGAAAATGTAGAGTTGTTACAGAAGGAATTTCCAGAACCTCCACCCATTCCTCTTGTCTACTTTTGAGGGTGTGTGTGACTGCCTGCAATTTTCCTGATAGTCCGCGTCACCTAAAAAGGCAGATAAGATGTGTAAAGTTCCTCATTCTTTTCAATTTTTGTACACTATTCCCAGACCTCAGCCAGCAGCTGTAGCATTAGTTGATCCCACTGCTGCTAAGCATTGTTAATTCCAATCCTACTCTTTCTGATAAGGATAGGAAAATTATTGATACATATGGGGGGGGGACTGTATACTTCTGCAACTCTGATTTTTCAGAATTTTGAATTGTCAGGTTTATATGCTGAAGTTTTTTTCTAACTAATTGTGAAAGTATTAGGAATTATAACCACAAAAACAAAAATGTAAGCGGAAAGTACTAATGGTTCACTCGAAAAAAAAAAAACACTTTTCACAAAACACGTATACAAGTGAACCAAAACAATGCGGAGGCAACTTGCAATAAAACAAACATTAATGGGTACGTATGTAAGCACTTTCACAGTCTGTCACAAATTGCTTCTTCAGATAATCAAAAATGAATTACATTCTTAATTATATATTAATACCAGGTATTCACTGGCCAATCTCTTTCATTCACTAAAATTATTCACCTAAGTAACAGTGTATTAACTTGTCAAAGCAATTTAAAGTTGCATTAACACGTCTAAGGATACAGCAGCGCTTATCTAAAATGCATATATGTGGTGCCTACATATAACATATAGAAAATATATGAAGTATGTCAAACTAACATTCATATAGAAAACATACATATTTATATAAAAAATACATAAAATGACTCCTAGAAAATTATATGCAAACATTCACAGTATCTGATGTAAATATATTTTTTATCTGTGCAAATTCCTAGCTTTTAAAATAGGTTTCAATGGCACTTTATCATTGAGACCTTTTCCAACATCTGCCCTTAATCTAACAATCCATCTAGTTTCTGATATTTCTGTTAAATCTTCAGTGTCTCCACCCTATCTATTCAGCTACCTGCATTACCAGAAATTTAAATTTGTGTCTCATCATACTGTATCACATGTTTTGCAAGTGCATTAGTGAGTACCCTGTTTGTGATGTTATACAAGTGCGTTGTAATCCTGTCCTTGAATTTTCTATTCATTTTGCCCACATAATATGATGAGCATATAGTGCAATATGCTATATAAATGATGTCGGTTGTATCACAGTCGGCTGTGACTCGAAAGAAATATACCTGTTACTGAATGCGTTCAGCAGGTACTAACAGAAGCAAGAAAGCCTGCTTCTAGTCTTATCTTATATTAGCAAATGGAAAAGATTTTCTTGTTGGTGCCAGCAGCACAGCCTGTACCATTCAGGGCTAGTTATTCTCTGTTTTTACAATATTTGTGTGAGTTACTATCCTATGACCTTTCTTAATCTCATGTCAAAATATGTTTGAAAGGGGTTTTGCTCAAGAGGCCACCAAGTAAACCAGCGGCCCCTCCTTGATATCTTAGTTTTGTGTTAGAAAAGCTAACATTTTCTCCATTTGAACCAGCTAATCTGGTTGACTTGAGCTTCTTAACATGCAAACAGTATTACTGATTGATGTGACCTCTGCAAGAAGAATATCTCAGCTGTAAGCTTTTATGATGAGTTAACCCTATCTCATTTTCCACAGGGATAGGTTTTCTTTGAGAACTAATCATTCTTTTATGCCTAGTGGTATCTGAGTTTACTTTAAGCCAAACTATCCATCATCTTGTTTTCTTTCCTGAACCTAAAAATGAGGGAGAAGGGATACCCCATACTTTGGATGTCTAAAGACAACTCTGATGCATACTTCTCAACCTCTTAGAGAAGGAAATCTGGACAAAGCCATAAATAAAAGTAGGACAAAGACACAAAAATAGGGAAGGTTTTGAACATCATTGTTACAAACTTAGAAAGTTGGTAGAATAACCTGTTTTGCATTAGCATGAATTTTCTTAAAAGAGTATGAAGTCCAAAACTCGAATGTCTGTCATTATTTTCTAAATTTAATCTTTAATGATTTGCCACTAATTTGTGAGAAAATCACAATTTTATGAAAAACGGACCAAAAATATGTGGCAACAATCTGGACATTCTTTGAAAATATGTACAGTTGAAAGGTATGCTCCAGTACTATTTTGACTGAAGTAAATCTTTCCAATCTTAAGATCAATTTCCAAGTGGCTGTCTAAGACTAACCTTTTGTTATACTCACCTTAGCAAAGCTACTCCAGGCCGGGTCAAGGTCTACTCTAATAGGCCCTTTGGGCTTTTTGGAAATGGTTGGATTCTAGAATCTGCTACTTGGTCCTTTGTGCATACCTTTACAAAGTACTGTAAGCCCGATTCCTTCTCTAAGTCCACGTCAGGCTTTGCTAGGACCATTCTCCACAGACTCCTAGTCTGTTATCCTTCTACCTCTCAAATTTAGTAAGTTTGAGTAGTCTACAGGTTGTAGCTAGGGCTACTGCAGCAGTGATCAATCTGATAAACATAATACAGTTGAGTAAGTAATTTGCAGTGACAGTAGATGTTCAGATGATTACTGCTGCAGTAGTCACTCCCTCCCTCTATCCCCCTTGCTTCTTGGTATGTGTGTTGTGTCAGGGTGTGGACATTTTTTTTTTGTTGTTCCTAGCATTGTCCTTTGAGGACTAAGCTTCCCGCTCTCTGTTGGCAGGAATACTCTGAAGAGATTGGCACCCAGTCTTATCTTTCAGTCAGTTTAGATCAAGCTGCCTGACAGTTTTGGTGCATGGAAGGTGCCCTGAAGCTTTGAAAGCTAGCCGGCTGTTATATGCTTGGCAGGATGTAACCCATATAGCTAAGGCTGCTGCAGCAGTGATCATTCAAACATCTGCGGTTATGGTAAGTTTACTTACATAACTGTACATCTGAAGTAGTTAACTTCATTTGATCATCAACCTGTGGGTTACGGATCAGATATGGATACGAGCCGGCAGCTTACCAAGCTAAAGATCCTAGCTCCAAGCTCCTCCCCTTTACCCATACTACACTGCAACCTCCTTCCAATCCTCAGATCTCATTTGCCGCAGCTTCGCCAGCACGGGATTCTTGAGCTCCAGGCAGGTATAGTTAGGTTAATCAGCTAACTTTTTGGTCTCTGTGTTTTGTCTGACTGTTAAAACATTTAATCCCTTTCCGCACTTTATCCTTGGGTTTTGCGTTAAAAAAAAAAAATAGTAGTAGAGAAGGAAACATTTAGAACTTTCACCCAGTGTAGGCCTCCCCTTCCCACCCTTGGTGTGTGTGTTTGTATGTTTGACTTCTTAGCCTAGTCTGTAAAGATACGTCGGAAACTCGAAAGCCGACATTTTCTAAGTGCACAGAATGTGGCCATAAGCTGTCGCCGGCCGATGGTCACACACACTGCGTAGTTTGTCTAGGGGTTCCTCACCTAACATCGGGCTGCAAGATATGTGCAGCTTTCAACCCCCAGGCCCTGCGGGATCGCAGGACCAAGTCAATTCTGGCGGGTCTTTTACCTGCAGAATCAGCCACCTCTTCTGCAGCATCTTTGTCTACTGCTGTAACTGTTCAGGCTTCCGGCTCTCCTCCCCTGTCCGGGACTCGCACTCCCACCTCTAAATAGGGTGAGAGAGAGGCGAGGAAGGACAAAAGCAAAGAAAAGGAGAGAGAGAGATGGAGACGGGGAGAGGGGTCACAAGAGGCAAGCGGACTCTGATCCATCGCCCCCACCCCCACTAAAGTGGTCTCTACTCCAGAAAAAGTTGCTAAGCCGTCTTCCCCTCAGCTCGTTCTCCACGATTCTCCGCGGAGCTGGAGGAGGAGGCTTGGCCTGCTTCGAGGTCGTCCTCGCATCGGCCCTCCCGGCTGGTGTCAGTGGTGTCCTCCAGATCCACAAGGAGCCTCTCTGAAGCGGATATGGATCAGATGATGATAAGGTTCCTGCAAATTCAATTGCAGATGGGAGTGTTGCTGGCTCCGCCAGCCGTAGTGGGGAGTTCGGCTCCGACATTTGCCTAGCTATGCTAGTTCCTTCTTCGATCCACCCTCGGGTTTCGGAGTTCATAGATCCGAGGAACCTTGGAGTCGGCACCGATGGTTCCTCCAACCTCGGCGCTGGCCATGCCTTCGAGCCTGTCAGATCCACTGTCTGATCTGAGCTGTCGGAGCACAGATCTGGGAGTCACATCCGGGGTGATGAGTGTGTCATCGACCCCATTATGGTCAGGGCATACCATCTCCCTGGGTCTGAGGGGCATGGCTACCTACCCCACCAGTTTCAGGGAAGCCGGTTCCCCTAAAACTTTCGACGTTGTGGAGAGGGTTCTCTCTGGAGGATCGAGACCCCTCACTTTTTCCTCAGCGTCTGCCCCTGCTCCCTCGCAACTGTGTTTGTCTTCCACCATCTAGTCCTCCCAGGGACAGCCTGTGTCCGATATGTCCCCAGACGGTTCCCTTGAGGAATATGAGACTGTTTGTGAGCCATCCCCGGAGAGTCCCCCCGAGGAGGCCCCTCGCAAATGCCAGTGCAAGAGGTGGCACATGGACTCCCCCCGAGTCCCTCACTGAGGATACAGACTTGGAGGAAGGGGAAGGTTCCCCCAGATCGCCCCCCGAAGGCTTCTCCTTCAGAGACTTAATGGAAATTCTTTGCCAGAGGGGGGCTGGTCCACCCAAAAACCTTGCTCAGACGAGTCGGTATTTCTGGAGGTGTTCGCAGGCCCATCTTACCTCTTGGGTGTCCCCCCGGCTGACCCTCTGGTGGACTTCATTAACACCAGAGCTTGGAAGGAACCGGACACTGTAGAGCCAATACCCAAATGGCCAGACAAAGTATGGAGCTCTCCTGCTGACAAGCCCACTTGGAGTAAGGGTTCCCCAGTTGATGCCATGGTGGTGGTGGCGGCCACCAAAAAGGAACTGGTCCTCCGGACAAGGAGTCTAGGGTGATGGATCGTCTTGGAAAGCAGACATTTGCTTCAGCTACCCTTGCTATAAGGGCACTGAATTACATGGCCCACGTAATTAGACTGCAGCGTGACCTTGTGAAGAAGTACGCAGAGTCTCCCCCAGAGTCCATTTCGGCCGAGGATAAATGGACATTCTTAGCTCGTATGGCCACTCTCAAGTCTGTTTCGAATACGTCCATGCATCTACTCTCTCATGCCACCAAGGGAGCCGCTAGGGCAGCCGGGTCCGGTATTGCCATGAAGCATTATGCCTGGCTCTGGCTTTGCGATTTTTCGGAACCTTTCAAGGCGTCCTTCGCTAATGCTCCTTTTGACTGTTCAACCCTGTTCAGGAAGACCATCTGAGATATGCTAGTCCAGAGCGAGAAGGACGGGAAAACGCTGTCGGCCGTCGAGACCCGCTTCTCCAACCCTCAAAGGTCCTTCTCCAGGAACTAGCAAGGGCAAAAGAAGTTGTGGTTCTGGACGTCTCAGCCATCCCGAAACACTCCGGACTCCTCCTGCCCTAGAGGCAGAGGGGGACAAGGTGGATGCTGGGCCAGAGGCAGGGGGGACCGGAGAACTTCGGGTCATGAGAACCCTTTTCCGACCGACCCGCACAGCAGCCCTGAGGGGTTGCCCCACTGCTTCTCTCCGGAGGTAGTCGGGGGGTGTCTTTCAAGGCACCTAGCCCATTGGGAGTTCATCACGTCAGATCGCTGGGTGCTTCGAATAATATCCAGAGGCTATTCTATTCCCTTCATAAACAGTCCCCTATCCACAAGGCGCCTCCCAGACGTCCCACCCGCTCAAAGGGAGACGGCAGCTTTGGAAATAAAAAAGCTGCTAGACAAAAGAGCAATCCAGCTAGTGCCTCCAGACCAGTCTGGATAAGGCATCTATTCCAGGTTCTTTTTGGTGCCAAAAATGACAGTGGACATAAGGCCGATTCTCGAACTATCCACAATGAACCTGTCCGTTGCCAAGGAGAAGTTCCGGATGGTCACTTTCTGGATGTTCTTGATAGACCTCAAGGATGCATACTACCATATCCTGATGGATAGGCAATCCAGGAGGTTCCTCCGCTTTCGGCTAGGAGCCAGTCACTATCAGTTCAGGGTCCTACCCTTCAGTCTCACCACAGCCCCCAGGGTGTTTACCAAGGTCATGGCAGTTGTAGAGGCCCACCTGAGGCTTTAGGCCATTCAGGTCTTTCCGTACCTGGATGACTTGCTTCTTACCGCTCCCACCAGGCATCAACTTGTACTAGCCAGAAACTTTTTTCTTCGGTTGTCAACTCGGCTGGGTATCACAGTAAACCTCAAGAAGTCTTCTCTTCAACCTCTTCAAATTCTAGACTTCATAGGAGCAAGAATAGATTCTCTTCAGGCCAGGATATTTTTGACCCCAGACAGACTTCACAGCCTGGCCCTTCATGTCTTGGCGCTCCTTCAGATTCCTGCACCCCCAGCGGAGTTAGTGCTGAGAGCCCTAGGGTCCATGGCAGCAGCTCTAAATCTGGTTCCTTGTGCACGTCTGCATATGAGAGTGTTATACTGGACGTTACAAGTTCAGTGGTCTCTACTGTATCAGTCTCTAGACTTTCCAATTCCTCTAAGCAAAGTGTGCAAAGCTTCTCTCGTGGTGGCTTCGATCCCAAGATTGGGGGAGAAGGACGCCCTTTTGTTACGCCTCTGCCCCAAGCCATGGTGACCACAGACGCCTACCGCTCAGGGTGGGGGGGGGGCATTGCTTGGGCTGGACTGTCCAAGGCATGTGGACCCCAAACGAGACCGTTCTGCATATCAATGATGTTCTTTGTGTTTCACTGTTGCAGTCATCACATTTGGGTTATCTGCTTGCAGTCGTCCTCAGTCGGCCTGATTATCCAAGTCTTGGGTCCTGCGTCAGTTGCGGTCTCATCTTCCATGACGTCAGGTGTGTAAAGCATTTAGCCGACGCCATTTTATCAGTCTTTCTTGCCGTGCGGTGCCTGAAGCAGAAGCAGTTCGCAAGTGCCGGTCGGCCGACTCTTGAAATTTTTGTTTTCGAGTTTCAGAACCAAAGTCTTCAACTAAGCTAAGTACCCCGTTGGGGAACCTTTTTCTTGCTCTAAACCGATGTCAGCAAAAGTTAACAATTGTATTTCTTGTGGAAAGCAAATACCTCATAAAGATTTTCATTCGTACTGCATTCCTTGTTTAGGCCCAGATCACGACGTACCTCACTATTGGTTTTGTGCCTTATTCAAACCTCGAACTATTTGTCGTCTGTTTATTTACGCTTCTAAATATTTTGGTACTCGGTTCAATTATCCAGAAATGGCTTCGGTAAGCCACCAGACTACCGACATTCTGAAAAAATGCAAAGATAAAGACAGACCGCATAGGTCCAAAGCTGCCGACAACGCTTTTCCTAAGCTAGTCGCCAGTTCGCCGGTACTCATGGAGGTGCTTTCGCAACCCCTGATCCCCGCTACTTCAGATTCGCAGGCCTCTACTGCAACCCATTCAGAGTCCGGTATGCCGTGAGATGCTGCTTCAACTGTGGAACCTGCGGATGTCTCTACCTTGGATGGGTCTGGAGCCGCTGTGCAGGCACTGGCTTCTGAGGGTGTATTCAGGCCTACTGACTTGCTTATTAAACCAGCGCCATCTTCTTCAAGGCCTAAAACTCGATCCATGCCTAGAAAACCAATGCCCAGACTGCATGGTCAGGCCAGTATGCCTTAAAAACAAATAAGAATGGCTGAAGACCTTATTACTCTAATCAGGGGAAGCCACCCTTCCCCTTCTAAGAGACCTAGGACTGATTTTCCTTCTGATTCTTCTGATCAGGACTCTGAAATTTCTGTTTCCTCTGAACAGGCTTTACCCTTATCTACCTATGAGGATTCTAATGCAGAGGACTCCATTCCCTCTGCTTCCCCTCCAGAGGATTTCTCTTTTGGTGAAACCTTGCATACTCTTGGGGAGCATTTTCGCTGGGAAAAACAGGATTACTCTGACTCCAAAAAGAGGCTTAGTGATTTCTTACTTCTGCTCCAACACAGGCCTTTAGCTATCCCTCCTGTACTGAACATTGTTGATGATGCCTTCTCGGAATTTAGCCTGGCCCCTGACTCTCCACCTCCTGCTCCCAAGAAACCTGATAGGTATTACAGGGTTCCTGACTTTCACAAGTTCCTCTTTAAAAATCCTACTGCGGATCCTAAGACCATTTCACAGGGACCCAAGGGCATCAAGGCTACTACTGCCAAAAATCCTACCCCCTCTGATAGAGATTCCAGGGCGCTGGATAGATGGGGTAAGAAGGTATATACTTCTGCAACCTTGGCCATTAGGGCCTTAAACTATCATTTCATATGTTAAAGTATCAGCAGCATATTTCTGGATTGCTTAAACAGAAAAAGATGTTGATTCCTGACTGTGCTGAAAATAGATTTACAGGATTTAATGCATTCTGCTGAACAAGTTGGAAAACATACTTTGCGATGTGGTTTTCATTCAGTTAGAGGCATGTTGCAGGGCTGCTGTCACTGGGTCTGTACGTAGAAGGCATGCTTAGCTTAAGGAGCAATCTTTGCCAGATCATGTTAAAGCTAAATTGCTAGATGCTCCCCTTAAACCAAGACCGCCTGTTTGGCAGCAAAGCAGAAGAAGTGCTTAAAAAGATGGAGGAAAAAGCTAAATCTATGCAGGCTGTTAGATTTCCTGCAAGTACAACCTCCCAGATTTAGTAGGCATTGGCCCTCTAAGAATTGGTCCTTTCCTGCCTCTTCCAGCCCTTCAGTCCAAACCCAGAACCAGCAGAACACCCAGGCTTCAGTCCCAAGGTACTCACAGGACTAAGCAGTGGGGGGCTCCCACTTCCAAAGCCGGGAGTAGTAAGACCTCCCTATGTTAAACTGTCTCAATGACTTAACTTTAAATCTTCCAAGCCCTGCACAACTGACTGTTCCTTTAGGGGGAAAGATTGCCCTGCAGGCAAAAAATGGGAACTCATACAAATGGGTTTTAAATATAGTTTCCCAAGGATACAGATTCCACTTCCACTACTTACCAACCCCAAATGGTTGGCCAGATCTACCCCCAAATCAGTGGGCAGAGGCTCAAAAGTAAGTTCTCTCTCTTTTAAGCATTAGGGCTATTCAACCTGTCCCAGAAGAGGAATGGGGACACGGTTTCTACTCAAGACTTTTCCTGGTTCCCAGAAAGGACAATTCCTGGCATCCTGTCCTGGACCTGTCTATCCTAAACACATTTTTGGTGATCCCAAAATTCAAGATGCTAACTCTTCATCATCTGCTTCCTATGCTAGGCAAAGATGCCTGGTTGGCAACACTGAATTTAAAGGAAGCCTATCTGCACATCCCAATAAGGGAATCTTACAGAAGATACCTACGCTTCAAAGCAGGCTACATGCGCTATCAGTTCTCTGCACTGCCCTTTGGCTTATCTACTGCGCCCAGGGTATTCACAAAGTGCCTAGCTCCAGTCACTGCATTTTGCAGGCAAATAAATATTGAAATATACCCATACCTGCACGATTGTCTAATTCAGGCAGAAAGCATACTATCAAATCCTCTGGCGTTTGTAAAGAAATTGCTGACTTCTCTGGGGTACACCATAAACGAAAAGAAATCACATCTTGTACCCTGCCAACAAATTGTATTCCTGGGAGCAAGCTTGAATACAACTTCCCTGATTCCCTGCCAACAAATTATATTCCTGGGAGCAAGCTTGAATACAACTTCCCAGATGACCTACTTCACGCCTGAGAAACCAGTTAATTTGACAGCCTACTTCAAACTACTAGCCACAAAGACCCCGCTATCTGCAAGGAAAATACTACAATCCCTGGGGTTCATGGCCTCCTGCATTCCGCTAATTCCATATGCAAGACTGCATATGAGGAAATTACAGTGGTATCTAAAAAGCCTATGGTGTCAACATTTTCAGGATCTGAAATCAATGATTCCTATCATACCTTGTCTACAGATAGAGTTCATCTGATGGGCAGAGGCCTGCCACCAAAACAAGGGACTGACATTCACTCTACCCCCTGCCACCCAAACCCTAACAACTGACGCATCAGATTATGCATGGGGGGCTCACTTGCCAAGGAAGTGCATTCAGGGCAAATGAACCCAAGTCAAATGCACCTGCATATCAACCAAAAAGAAATGTTAGCTGTACAGAATGCTCTGGCAGCCTTCAAGGACCACATTCTTCCAGGAAAATTATTGGTAAAGACGGACAACACCACTGTTATGTGGTACATAAACAAGCAGGGGGGAACCCACTCATACCCTCTCTGCAGACTAGCCATGGCTCTGTGGAACACAGCCTTGAGCTACCAAGTGCACCTACAGGCTCAATTCCTGCCAGGAAAGCTAAATACACTGGCAGATGAACTAAGCAGAAATCTCATGGACCCACACAAGTGGAAACTGGAACCAAATATATTCAACATGTTGAGAAACAAATGGAGGAGCCCAGAGATAGACATGTTTACCTCCCCCCAGAACTACCAGTTGGACAAATTCAGCTCAAGGACTCCCGCAAACAAGCTTGGAAAGTGGATGCCCTGTCCTTCACCTGGAAAAACCTATCAGTTTATGCCTTTCCCCCTCTGCCTCTCCTCTCCAAGGTACTACTAAAGATCAAACAGTACAAACCATGGACAATACTGATTTGCAACAGACTGGCCACGCCAACACTGGTACCCCCTCTTGTGCAGTGTCACTGCTTGCACCATGGCACCTGCCTCAGACCCCTGCCCTGCTGTCCCAGCAGGAGGGCCAGATTCTGCACCCACAGCTTCAAACCCTGAACCTGGCAGCCTGGCTAATTACCTGATCTCTCCATTATCATCCCTCAGTAAGCAAGTGATGGATATCATTCTGGCAAGGAGGCCTAGTACTAGAAAATCATATGCTGAAAAATGGAGAAGATTCTGTTCCTTGAACCAAACTCAGGGGATGGGCACAGCAGCGCCCAGTCTACCTCAGATTCTTTAATACTTAACTGAGATGCTTCACAAGGGACTTTCCTTTTCCTCCATCAAAATTCATACCTCTGCCATTTCAGCTCATTACAATATAGAACCACCCCTCTTCTCTCCTCCACTGCTGAAGCAGTTCCTCAGAGGGGTCAAAAACTTAAGACCACCCAGGAGAGCCCCAACTTCAGCCTGGGACCTTAACTTTGTATTGGAAAAGCTCACTTTACCTCCTTTTGAGCCATCTGCAAATGCAGAGTTGAAATTCCTTTCTTGGAAAACAGCCTTCCTTTTAGCCATCACTTCAGCAAGAAGGGTGTCTGAATTACAGGCCCTCATGGCAGTGGAGCCTTTTGTCATCTTTCATGCAGACCAATCCCACAGGACCAATCCCTCCTTCATGCCCAAGGTGGTATCCAGTGTGGCCCTTAATCAGTCCATTAATTTGCCAGCCTCCTTTTCCAATCCACAGAACAAAGGGGAATGAATACTGCACTCCTTGGACGTGCACAGACAACTTAGATTTTACTTGGACAGGACTAAACCTCTCAGGAAATCTGAACAGCTGCTGGTTGCATTTGCTGCAGGGGCAGAGGGGAAGGCCATTTCAAAGCAAATCATTTCTAAGTGGATAAGCCATTGCATTCATTTCTACTATAAGCACCATGGAAAACCTACCCCACAGGGGATAAGACCTCATTCCACCAGGGCTGCATCTACCTCTACAGCCTTTCTTACAGGTGTCCCTACCAAGGACATCCTAGAAGCTGCTACCTGGAGTTCTGTGCATACCTTCACCAAGCATTACCACTTGCCAATTTTTTCTAACTCCAGAGTTGCCTTTGCTACTGCAATCTTGCAGGGCCTTATAGCTGGTCCTAATGCTATCTAATTTCCTTCTCCCATACTTAGCTTTGGGAATCTACCCAAATGTGATGACTGCAGCCATGAAACACAAAGATCATAGTACAGTTGTGTACACTTACCATAAATGTAGATGTTCGAGTGTATTCACTGTTGCAGTCCTGGTTACCCTCCCTCCAGCCCCCTGACTTCTATTGACTATACCTCTATTCTTCTTTACTATGCTTAAAGCTTTCTGGTGTATTTGCTTTTTGTTGGAGGTGTAACTCTATATAATTGCTTCCCTTTATGGGGGCACCTGACATCTTGGGCAAGAAAAACTGATAAAATGGCGTTGGCTACATGCTTTATATACCTGACGTCAAATAAGATCAGACAGCAACCGACGCAGGACCCAAGACTTTGATAATCAGGCCGACTGAGGGCTACTGCAAGCAGATAACCCAAATGTGATGACTGCAACAGTGAATACACTCGAACATCTACATTTATGATAAGTGTACACAACTGTACTTTCTAGAGATGAGAGCAGCCGTTTTAGCGTTGCAGGCCCTTCATACCTCTCTTCTTCTGGAAACTATTGCGATCCAGTCAGATAGTATGTCAGTGGTCTGGTACATCAACAAACGGGGGGAACCAGGTCCTATCCACTTTGTCGAGTGGCCATGAGAGCGTGGGAATGGGTGATTTCCACCAACCGTTTTCTGATAGCGCACATCCCATGTCGGGCCAACATTTTGGCAGACAAATTGAGCAGGACTATCCTTTCACCTTACAAGTGGTCTCTGAACCGTATGTAGCGGAACAGATCTTCCTTGGGTGGGGTCAGCCTTGTTGCGATCTCTTTGCATTGCCGTCCAACGTGAAGTGCAGTGAGTTTTTAGCTCTGATTCCCGTGACGGGGGAAGTCCCCAGAGAAGCTCTTGTCCATGCTTGGCCACCTGGTGGTCTTTGTGTATCCCCCACTTCTTCTCATGACAAAATTCTTACAGAAAGCTTGTCGGTTGGGGAGCAGGGTTATCCTCATAGCCCCATTCTGGCGTCGTCAAGTTTGGTTCCCTTGCCTGCAGTCTCATCATCTAGCTTCGTCCTGGATTTTGGATCCCATTCCAGATCTCATTTGTCATCCCTCGGGAATTCCTCCTCCGAATCTGGACAGCCTCAAGCTCACAGCTTGGTTGCTCCAGTTCCATTAGTTGCCAGGACTCCCGGTATCTCTTCCCCAGTTAAATCCATTCTGGTAGCGGTTCACAAGTCCTTTACCAGAAATGTTTACAATAGTAAATGGAAACGTTTTTCCATTTGGGCTTCGCAGAGAAATCTGGATCCTTATACCGCTCCAGTTCCAGCTGGCGGCTATATCCCACTTTCACGTAGGAGAAATTCAGATTCTCTAGCTGTTGCCAGAATTTGCAAGACTTTTATTAAAGGTACTTTTCTTTTGAGATCATTGGTTCTTCAGGCCTTAGTTGCGCCCCCGTTCGAGCCCGCGCATCAGCTGACTTGAAATTCTTGTCATGGAAGACCGCCTTCCTGGTAGCTATCACTTCAACCAGGAGAGTGTAGGAGCTTGTCGCTATGTATGAAACCCCCATATCTAGTTTTTCATAAGGATAGGGTGTCTCTCAGGATTCACCCGTCCTTTCTTCCTAAAGTTGCTTTGGAGTCAAACATTAATCAGTCTATTAATTTGCCTGTATTTTTCCCTAATTTTCAAAAAAAAAAAGGGAATACAAACTTCATTTGCTGGATGTTCACAGGCAGTTATGTTTTTTACTTGCATAGGCCCAAACCCTTCCATAAATCTTATCAGCTTTTTGTTTCCTTTGCTAAACCCTTTTTAGGAAAACCAGTTTCAAAGGTGACTGTCACTAAATGGATTTCGCTTTGTATTTTACAAGTATATAAAGAACTTGGATTACCAGAACCAGAAGGGTTCATGCTCACTCTACCCGTTCTGTGGCTACTTCTGCTGCATTCTGGTCTAGAGTTTCCCTGGATGATATTTGTTCAGCAGCTACCCGGGCCTCCTCTCACACTTTTACTACTCATTATAAGCTAGATATGGTGTCTAGAGGAAGGGCTTCCTTTGGCTTTGCATTGCTCTGGTATATCCTTCCTTAAGGGCCTGACAAGATTTTGGGTAGCTGGGGACTCTGTCCCACAGGTTGCTGATCAAATGAAGTTAACTACTTCAAATAAAGAAGTTATGTACTCACCATAACGTTCCGTCTGAGTAGTTAGACTTCATTTGTCAACAACCTTCCCTCCCTCCTTCCCCCTGACCTTGGTGATTATTTCTCTGTTTGGGCTCGATGTCCTGAGTTTGACGAGCCTACTGTATGTGTTTGGGTCAGGCTTTTGGTGTCTTAGGTTGTTATGTGTCACGTAATGGGTGGCAAACTCGATCTGAGGATTGGAAGGAGGTTGCAGCGTAGTATGGGTAAAGGGGAGGAGCTTGGAGTTCGGATCTTTAGCTTGGTAAGCTGCTGGCTCGGATCCGTAACCCACAGGTTGCTGACAAATGAAGTCTAACTACTCGGACGTTATTTTGAGTACATAACTTCTTTTTTCCACCTACACAGAACAAAATTCCCAAACAGTTTTGACCAGCTCTTGGTGACATTTGTAAGAAATGAGCAGGGAAAGCCAGCAGGAAAACAGACCATTTCAAAACGGATAGCCAACTGTATTGCTTTTTGTTACTCTGTCTATGGTAAGAAGATTCTTGTCAGAGTCTGGGCTCATTCTACAAGGACAGAAGCTACCACCACAGCATTTCTAAACTAGACACCTACACAGACCATTTTGGAAGCAGCTACATGGCCCTCTGTAAACAGTTTCACCAAACATTACCACCTTGGTGTTATATCCAGAGCTAGAGTTGGGTTTGCCTCTGACGTATTTCAGAGCATGGTATCCTTGGCCCAAAGTACTCTCTAACCTAGTGAAGTGCTAAAAAAAAAAAAATCACCCCCCCCCCCCCCATGGTAAGACATTTGCATTCATGTAAGACGTTAACAACTCGCAATCCGCACTCATATTGATCACCCCACCTCTCCAGAAAGCAAATAATTTTTATCAGGTTCTCCATGTATTCAGTGGCGTCACACAGTATTTCTTCATCACTTCTCCATTCCAGAAGCTTCTCATTAGCCAGGAGGAACTTAACTGCATCCACTGGTGCAGTAGATGCACTGCACTGCACATTGTAATATTTGACTCTTTGTTTACTTGTAGAATACATATACTTTTTGCCAGTCATATACAGACATAGATTTGCTAAAGTGAAGAAATTGTATGATAACAGAGTAGGTTTTGTAAAATCTCCATAGAAAGATATCTTGAAATGAGCGACCTTGGGAGGGTGAAATCAGTAAATGCAGAAACAGTTGTGTTTATCATTGAATGCTGCTTTGATGGTAGCTGCAGGAAGTTAATTTCTTTTTTTTTTGGGGGAGAAAGCCAGAAGCTGACTTAAGACAATTCACAGTTTGTGTTTAATCATGTTCTGTATGTATTTTGTTTGTACTGCATTTGTAGTAAACATAGTTTTCATCTGTGGTGCTCCTCTGATTTTTAACTCCATGACCTTTTTATCTTAGAAATTATAACCATTTGTTAACCAGGTAGGCCCAATGGACAACACTGTCTCCTTTTATGTATGACCTGGTAGCAGTGTCTGGCAAGCGACTTGCTGAACTTCACATAAGTATCAAATGAGGGTTGAGGGTATCAAATCCTGTACCACAGGAACTACAGCTCACAGTCTTAACACTGAACCAACTACCAGAAGAGGTCAATTGTAAATAGAAATGCAGAAACAGCTTGTATGTATAACTGTACAGAAATGAGTGCCAAACCTAGTTTTAACATTATTTTTCTCTTCTTAGAGATGTGAACGAGTTCTTCTTTTTTTATACTGCCATGAGATGAGTTTAGCTTTCCAGGATCCAGTTCCCTCCACAGTAAGTAGATAAATGCATTTAAGAACAAAATGTATCTCATTATTTGAAGTTTATAACTATGTATCATACCAGTTATATTTTTCTTTGATTTCCTTTGATATTGCTTTACTAGTCATAGGTTAGAGAGAGATCACTTCTGTCAGTATAAATACATCTCTTCTGATGAACGTGCATTTTTTCTAGAAGTGAGATTAGTGTGTCACAGTATGTACTGTGATATGAAAGCAAAGTATTGTGAAGTGCACGTGGAGAAAGCATTTATTTAAGATAATTTGCAAACGTTTTTCCAAGTGAGCCTTGAAAAGAAACTTTTTGGGAAGGCGATAGTCCCAAAACTACTGACATCTGAATGCCTTGTTTGGAAACTTGTGCCGATTTAAAGAGACTCTTTTTCAAACACTGCTGTGGGTATTTTTTAAGCTTATCTTTATAAGTACTTTGATGTTAGGGTCTAGATTAAGGACAATGATTAGGTGTTTGTGACTTATAATTACTGCTTATACCACTGTCAGTATGTGCGAGATGTACATATCCGCACAGCGGTGATTAAGGTAGATGCTTCATGCTTGTGAAATGTCATTTCTGCATAATAGAGATTAGCTCAGATTTCAGAAATCTCTTTCCTTTCTGTTGTACTTGATGAGATGAGTGTGCACCAGCTGATAGGCTACTTGGAACCATTGAATCCCTCCTGCTAAAGTAGTTAACAATTTGCAGCTGTCCTGAATGCTTCCACCCCATTTAAATGCCTTGTATTCATATAGGCTCTCTAAGTATGCTCTGCACAACTGCATTCACTGTTGCATATATGGTTTTGCAGAGAGTGAGAGAGGAGTGTAATGTATGACTGAAGTGCATGAACCCTAGCACTTTTGCAGTTGAATTATACAAAATTTAAAAAGTAAACTAATACAGTCAAATCACTACATTTATCAGCACAGTTAAGAAGGCCAGGTAGGAAAAAAATGTGCCTTCTATATGTTTCTGAATGCTCTGCTGAACTATCAGTGCTTCTTCAAAGTAATGGAGTTTTCATATTAGAGCTTCACAAGCAGATCCCTGAGATACACAGGACCCTGCTGTTGAAGAGGTTCCATAGACTGAGTATCTTGAAGATGGACCTCACTGTAGTAAGTAAACAGCACATTTCTTCAAGACTGGGATAATGTGATCAGAGTGAGATGTAAAGTTATGGACCCATTGAAAACAGTCAAGATCAGATTCCGAGAGACTTTGGTTTATATAACATTTCATTGGTAAAGCTGCAAGGATACTTGCAGTTGAACAAAGGTAGTGGATACTTGCAGTTGAATGACGGTAATAAGATCATTCCAAAGGATTACGTGTCTAATCCAGGAGATAGCCTTGAGGTGAAAGTGTAATGATTTTGCAGCAGCTAAGTAGCAGTAATTATGTGTCAGCACATTATTAGGTATAAATCCCTAAAGTCTGTTATGCTTGATGTAAACTAATTTTTACTCCACTGAAGAATGTGAAGAGAAGTGATGAGTCTGTTAATGACTTTACTGTCAAATGAACAAATGTAGGCTAAGCCTTAGCAAGCTTTAACTTCAGCTGACTGGGTGCTATCTAGTCCAAGATGGGATCTAATTAGTCTTCAAGGTTGGGGAAATGTTCTTCGTGTTTCACTGTTGCGGTCATCACATTTGGGTTTTCTGCTTGCAGTAGCCATCGGTTCGCCTGATTATCAAAGTATTTGGTCCTGCGTCGGTTGCTGTCTCATCTTCCATGACGTCAGGTAGTCAGGGGTATAAAGCATGCAGCCGACGCCATTACATCAGTCTTTCTTGCCGTGCGGTGCCCGAAGCAGTTTGCAAGTGCCAGTCGGCCGACTCCTGAAATTTTAGTTTTTCGAGTTTCAGAACCGAAGTCTTCAACTAAGCCAAGTATCCCGTTGGGGAAACCTTTTCTTGCTCTAAACCGATGTCAGTAAAAGTTAATAATTGTATTTCATGTGGAAAGCAAATACCACATAAAGATTTTCATTCTTACTGCATTCCTCGCTTAGGCCCAGACCATGACATATCTTGCTGTCGGTTTTGTGCCCTATTTAAACAACGAACCATTTGTCGTCTGTTCATTTACGCTTCTAAATATTTTGGTACTCTGTTCAATTATCCAGAAATGGCTTCAGTAAGCCACCCGACTACCGACATTCTGAAAAAACGCAAAGATAAAGATAGAGACAGACCGCATAGGTCCAACACTGCCGATGAAGCTTCTCCTAAGCTAGTCACCAGTTCGCCAGTACTCGGTGAGGTGCTTTCGCAGCCCCTGGTACCCGCTACTTCAGATTCTCAGGCCTCTACTGAGTCCGGTATGCTGCAAGATGCTTCTTTGACTGTGGGACCTGTGGATGTCTGTACCTTGGATGGGTCCGGAGCCGCTGTGCAGGCACTGGCTTCTGAGGGTGTATTCAGGCCTACTGACTTGCATATTAAACCGACGCCACCTTCTTCTTCAAGGCCTAAAACTCTATCTATGCCTAAATAAATGACGCCCAGACCACATGGTCAGGCCCCTATGCCTAAAAAACAAATAAGAATGGCTGAGGACCTTATTACTCTAACTAGGGAAAGGCACCCTTCCCCCTCTAAGAGACCTAAGATTGATTTTCCTTCTGTTTCTTCTGATCAGGATTCTGAAATTTCTGTTTTCTCTGATGACTAGGATTTGCCTTTATCTACCTATGAGGATTCTGATGCAGAGGACTCCATTCCCTCTGCTTCCCCTCCAGAGGATTTCTGTTTTGGTAAAACCTTGCATACTCTTAGGGAGCATTTCCACTGGGAAAGCCAGGATTACTCTGACTCCAAAAAGAGGCGTAGGGAATTCTTACTCCTGCCTCAACACAGGCCTTTAGCTATCCCTCCTGTACTGGACATTGTAGATGCCCTCTCGGAATCTGGCCTGGCCCCTGATACTTTACCTCCTGCTCCCAGAAAACTGGATAGGTATTACAGGGTACCCGACTCTCACAAGTTCCTCTCTAAAAATCCTACTGCGGATCCTTTCACAGGAACCAAGGGCGTTAAGGCTACTACTGCCAAAAATCCAACCCCCTCTGGTAGAGATTCCAGGGCACTGGATAGATGGGGAAAAGAAGGCATACACTTCTGCAACTTTGGCCATTAGGGCTTTAAACTGCCAGTTTCATATGTTAAAGTATCAGCAGCATATTATTGGATTGCTTAAACAGAAAATGATGTTGATCCCTAACTGTGCTGAAAATAAAGACTTACATGATTTAATGCATTCTGCTGAACAAGTTGGAAAACATACTTTGCAATGTAGTTTTGAGTCATTAGAGGCATCTTGCAGGGCTGCTGTCACTGGGTCTTGTACTTAGAAGGCATGCTTGGCTTAAGGAGCAATCTTTGCCATTCATCATTGATCATGTTAAAGCTAAATTACTGGATGCTCCCTTAAACCAAGACTGCCTGTTTGGCAACAAAGCAGAAGTAGTACTTAAAAAGATGGAGGAAAAAGCTAAATCTATGCAAACTGTTAAAGATTTCCTGCAAGTACAACCTCTCAGATTTAGTAGGCATTGGCCCTCTAAGAATTGGTCCTTTCCTGCCTCTTCCAGGCCTTCTTAGTCCAAACCCAAAACCAGCAGAACACCCAGGCTTCAGTCTCAAGGTACTCACAGGCCTAAGCAGTGGGAGGCTCCCACTTCCAAAGCAGGGAGTAGTAAGACTCCCCTCTATGGTAAACTGTCTCAATGACTTAACTTTAAACCTTCCAAGCCCTGCTCAACTGACTGTTCCTTTAAGGGGGGGTAAGATTGCCCTGCATGCAAAAAATTGGGAACTCATTACCCAGGACAAATGGGTTTTAAATAAAGTTTCCCAAGGATACAGATTCCACTTCCACTCCTTACCAACCCCAAACGGCTGGCCAGACCTACCCCCAAGTCAGTGGGCAGAGGCTCAAAAGCAAGTTCTCTCTCTTTTAAGCATCAGAGCTATTCAACCTGTTCCAGAAGAAGAATGGGGGCAAGGTTTCTACTCGAGACTTTTCCTGGTACCCAGAAAAGACGGTTCCTGGCGTCCTATCCTGGATCTGTCTAAACACATTTTGGTAATCCCAAAATTCAAGATGCTAACTCTTCATCAGCTGCTTCCCATGCCAGGCAAAGATGCCTGGTTGGCAACACTGGATTTAAAGGAAGCCTACCTGCACATCCCAATAAGGGAATCTTGCAGAAGATGACTACGCTTCAGAGCAGGCTGCATGCACTTTCAGTTTTCTGCACTGCCCTTTGGCTTATCTACTGCGCCCAGGGTATTCACAAAGTGCCTAGCTCCAGTCATTGCATTTTGCAGGCAAAGAAATAGTCAAATATACCCATACCTGGACGATTGTCTAATTCAGGCAGAAAGCCAGGACATACTATTAAATCATCTGGCGTTTGTAAAGAAATTGCTAACCTCTCTGGGGTACACCATAAACGAAAAGAAATCACATATTGTACCCTGCCAACAAATTGTATTCCTGGGAGCAAACTTGAATACAACTTCCCATATGGCCTTCCTCATGCCAGAGAAACAAGTTCATTTGATAGCCTACTTCAAACTACTGGCCACAAAGACCCAGCTGTCTGCAAGGAAAATTCTGCAAGCCCTGGGGTTCATGGCCTCCTGCTTTCTACTAATTTCAAATGGCAAGACTGCATATAAGGAAACTACAATGGTATCTAAAAATCCTATGGTGTCAACATTCTCAGGATCTAGAATCAATGATTCCTATCATACCTTGTCTACAGATAGAGTTCCTTTGGTGGGCAGAGGCCTGCCACCAAAACAAGGGACTGCCATTCACCCTAACAACAGACGCATCAGACTATGCATGGGGGGGGGGCTCACTTGGCAGGCAGTCCATTCAAGGCAAATGGAACCTAAGTCAAATGCATCTACATATCAATCGAAAAGAAATGTTAGATGTACAGTATGCTCTGGCAGCCTTCAAGGACCACCTTCTTCCAGGAAAATTATTAGTAAAGACGAACAACACCACTGTTATATGGTACATAAACAAGCAGGGGGGAACCCACTCATAGCCTCTCTGCAGGCTAGCAATGGCTCTGTGGAACACAGCCTTGAGCTACCAACTGCACCTACAGGCTCAATTCCTGCCAGAAAAGCTAGATACACTGGCAGACGAACTAAGCAGAAATCTCATGGACCCATGCAAGTGGAAACTGGAACCAACGATATTCAACATGTTGAGAAACAAATGGGGGAGCCCAGAGATAGACCGGTTTGCCTCCCCCCAGCAGGAGGGCCAGATTCTGAGCACACAGCTTCAAACACTGAAGCTGGCAGCCTGGCTAATTACCTGATCTCTCCTTTACCATCCCTCAGTAAGCAAGTATTGGATGTCATTCTGGAGGCAAGGAGGCCTAGTACTAGAAAATCCTATGCTGAAAAATGGAAAAGATTCTGTTCTTGGAACCAAACTCCGGGCATGGGCACAGCAGTGCCCAATTTACCTTAGATTCTTCAGTACTTAACTGAGATGCTTCACAGGGGCCTTTTCTTTTCCTCCTCCAAAATTTATGCCTCAGCCATGTCAACTCATTACAACACCGAACCACCCCTCTTCTCTCATCCACTGCTGAAGCAGTTCCTCAGAGGGTCCAAAAACGTAAGACCACTCAGATCCCCTACTCCAGCATGGAACCTTAACTTTGTTTTGGAAAAACTCACTCTGCCTCCTTTTGAACCAGCTGCAAATGCTGAGTTGAAATTCCTTTCTTGGAAAACAGCCTTCCTTTTGGCCATCACTTCAGCAAGAAGGGTGTCTGAATTACAGGCCCTCATGGCAATGGAGTCTTTCTTTATCTTTCATGCAGACAGGGTGTCCCTCAGGACCAATTCCTCCTTCATGCCCAAGGTGGTATCCAGTGTGGCCCTTAATCAGTCCATTCATTTGCCAACCTTCATTTCTAATCCACAGAACAAAGGAGAACATATACTGCACTACTTAGATTTGCACAGAAAACTTAGGTGTTACTTGGACAGGACTAAACCTCTCAGGACATCTGAACAGCTGCTGGTTGCATTGGGAATCTACCCAAATGTGATGACTGCAGCAGTGAAACACGAAAAACATAGTACAGTTGTGTACACTTACCATAAATGTAGATGTTAGAGTGTATTCACTGTTGCAGTCCTAGTTGCCCTCCCTCCAGCCCCCTGACTTTTATTGGCTATACATCTATTCTTGTTTACTATGCTTAAAGCTTTTTGGTGTATTTGCTTTTTTGTTGGAGGTGTAAACTTATATATATAATTGCTTCCCATTATGGGGGCACCTGACATCTGGGGCAAGAAAAACTGGTGTAATGGCATCGGCTGCATGCTTTATACCCATGACTACCTGACGTCATGGAAGATGAGACAGCAGCCGACACAGGACCCGAGACTTTGATAATCAGGCCGACTGAGGGCTACTGCAAGCAGATAACCCAAATGTGATGACTGCAACAGTGAATACACTCGAACATCTACATTTATGGTAAGTGTACAAAACTGTACTTTCTTGAATATCTATTTCTAAGAGCAAAACCATTGCAGCTACATCCAGCAAGGGCCACTAATACCAGATAGCACACCCTGAAAATGCCCGAGTTAGAATAAGATCATCTAACTCACTTGAGCATGATTCTGTCATCCTCAATGTCAAATGCAGGCAAAAGATCAAGGAGGAGCAGAATGGAATGCAACTCTTAATCCCTCACCACTAAAAGGTCATTCATGGTTCTAATTATGGTTGTCTGTTGCTATGAGTAGACTTAAATCCAGGTTGTTGAGGATCAGGGAGACCACAACAGGTTAAAAAGGAGCATAACCAAATGAAAAGCTTGTTAATGACTTTACTGAAATTGGGAGTTTTGAGATGAATCTCCAGGTTATCAGACTGTAGAGATGGATTCTTCAGTGTAGGAGTAATCTGAGTCCTTCTTAAAACTACTACAGAAGAGCCCAACTTCAGAAAAGATTTGAAATTAGCAGCCTTTGGACAAGCAGATGGAGTTGTCACAGCCTATATCATGGTAATGATTTTATGATGAGTGATGATGACATTCAGTGCTGTGCTTCATATTTTATGATGAAGTAAGAGTTAATGCATTTGTGTTCAAGATATACTATTGAAAATGTCTTATTTGTCTGGTACTTTATTTTGTCTTGTGTGTAAAATATGAATTTTGACACTCTACTGCCTCAGGAAGCAAAATGCAGAGATGCCTGGAGGAGTACTAAAATGTTTTTAATACTTCTGATTGAATACATTTTTATGAGGAAAGCCTTTTTATTGTTTTCAGTGTTGTAGTACATTTGATAAGACTGGGCTTTTATGTCATTTAAAGGGGGTTCTGCTAGGCATGCTTATGATCAAAAGGAGAGCTGCTATTTTCCACCTTGAGAAATGCATCCTAGACAGCTAGCCGTACACTTTCCTTGGTCAGTTTTCCAGAGAATTTATTTGTTCAGGTTGCTTGACCTTGAAAATGAACCCTCTTGAGTTACCTGACCATAGTTAATTGCTTATACTTAGATCCAAAGATTCTTCCCCCAAAGGTCTCCAGCAGCTGAAGCAGGGCCTGACATTCCAGATTAAGGCAAATCCATTGAGTCTTTAGGGCACATATTTGAAAATAATGTTTTGCTGCTGCTTCTGGTTTAGTATATTGTTTTAGAAAACAGTTTCATTGATTTCAGTGTTGTAGTATATTTGGTAAAAATGGGCCTTTAGGTCACGTGGATAAAGGGAGCTCTGCTAGTCAGGCTAATGATCAAAAGTGCACATCTAACATTGAGACTATATTTGGTGGCTGTTAGTGTTCAGCTTATCTTTTGTCCCAATTCAACATTTGATCTGATGCTCTATAGCTCTTTGCCATCCAATGGTTTGACAAGACCATACAGTACTTTGAGGTTGTGTCCAGTTGTTAAGCACACCAGTTCTTTTCTGTTCAGCACACTATACAGCTCTTAAGCCTTGCTTACATTTGTGCCAAATAGATAAGCTAGGCATCACAGTAGTAATTTGTTTGCTTCCTTGAAGAGGAGCATAACTTGATATACTACCAGTAGTGTCAGAAATTCAGCCAAACCTTCTTCAAATGGGAAGGAAAGTTATTTTTTTTCTTTGCCAGAAAGCATAACAAGCTGGACTTTTCCAGAGCTGTAATCAGTGGGAGCCAGTACATATCCCCACTTTTTTTTTTAACCAGAACACTGGTAAAGGCCAGAGGAAAGGAGGGCATGCCTGAATCGCATTCTTGTAACAAAAAGTCCATTTTTCAAACCATCTTGATGTCATCATGTCACATTCTCACCATCAGCCGGCAAGGGCTCAATTTTGAATCAATTTTTTACACCTCAGAGGATGGTGAACACTCATTGAAAGAACGTCTTCATCTCCCACCTTGGGAGATGCATCCTGGACTGCTGACATTTGTCTTTCCCCTTTGTTGTTGAATATTTTATTTTAGCATCTTTATTGAATTGTCACTTATGCCATAAGCAAACATGCATTTATATAAAAGAAAGCAAACCATATTAAAATATTCAGTTAGACATCATACATCACATATATTCTTCTGTATAGTTATCAATCCTACATTACATACATTTCTCTTTTCCTACCTTCCTTAAACCCCACCCTTCCTCCCAATGTATTATTCCGCATGTATTGTTCCCACAGTGTCCATTTTTTTCTATGTAATTTGCTCTTACTGTTTTCTAAAGATCCCATTTCCAGTTCTTTTTATCACTGTTACAATATGCAGTACTTAAAAATGATTGGTTTAGACTTTGATTTCCTTTTTCTTTTAATTGCTTTTTTTGGTAGCCACCATTATTGAACTTAACAAATCCTTACTATGTCTAGGCAATTCAGATCCAGTATGCTAGCTTAAAAATCATTTTCTTTGTTACACCCATATGCTCACCCAATGTTTCTGACAGAGTACTCTTTTTAGGGAATTTTTAAAGTCTGACAACTCATTATACTCCCAAAATATATGTTTGCAGTTGCCTCTTTCTCCCCCATCACACCTCCAGCATTTGCCATCTACCTGAGGAAAACGCCTAGAGTCTGCTTATGGTATAAAAATACCTATGCAAATGCTTCCAAGCAGAAATCCTAAATTTTCTAGACTTTGTTGCATATTTGGGAGCCATACTTATCTCCTCTCTTTGATTCATTGTGAATTGCTTATGCAGTCTCTCTTCCTATTCTTTACTAACCTCCTCTAATTTATTCCTATAGTTATCATGCGATATTTGTATGCCCTGTTAATTATCCTTTTTTAACAGCATCTAAAAACTCGTCCAGTGCAGGTGTTTCACTTAGGATTCCCGTATCTCTTTCTCTCTGTCTCTACTCTGATATCATCCTTGATATAGAAGCCCGTGTCTAGCCTACATTCCAAATGCCTTCTTGGCTTCTTCCCATTCTTTTGGTTTTCCCTCTCTAATTATTTGGTTCCAAGGTTCTTTTGCCCATTTTCTCCAGTAAATTCCAGACCCCCTCTTGCCTATTCTCTGTACTCCTAATTGCAGTCATTCATATAGGCAAAATCACCTTTCTCCATTGTCATGTTGGCTTAGTTGCTAGAATACTTTCTGCTTTATGAATATAATATTTTGTATGGCTGTTATTTTCCTTAAGAGTCTGCATCCAAAAATCTCCCTCCCTCTATCTCGAATTTTCCTCTTGCTTTTTATCCTCATCTCTTTCCACTATGAATTCTAGCTTTATGCTTATGTTATGTATATGGCCTTAACTGTATAGCTCTAAAATATCCCTTCAGATCAAGTAATCCTAAACCACTTTGTTCTACAGGAAGAATCGACTTTTCCCACTTGACCCTTACCCTCTTCCCCTCCTAGGTAAAGTCCTTCAACTCTTTGCAACTATCCACAATGTCTCCTCTGGTTGATAAAGATATGCCTGACCTGTGTATATAAAGTAAACACACTAAAACATTTTCACTGCTTGTATCTTGCTATGTGTAGCCTTAAACAAGAGCTTCCAGTTAATTAGTTTTTACCCATACTTCTAAAGACTTCATTTCATCATGTCCCCATAAATATGGGTATTGCTGAACCAATTCATGTGAGGGTACATAATTTACAGCTATAGCCTTCAATTTATCTTGCTTAACTTTATATCCTGAAAAGACTTGAAATTATTTTAGAATGTTCCTTAGCACTGAGATGTCCTTTTCTGGTTTTATGGAGAGAGAGAGAGAGAGAGAGACGTGTGTGTGTGAGAGAGACTAATGTGTACGTGCGCGCATATATGTGACAGACTATTGTGTGCTTGTGTGACAGAGAGGGACTAGTGTGCACATGTGTAAGAGAGAGAGGTGTGTGTGTGTGTGTGTGTGTGTGTGTGTGTGTGTGTGTGTGTGTGTGTGTGTGTGTGTGTGTGTGTGAGAGAGAGAGAGACTTGTGTGCAAAACATCATCTGCAAATAAAGCCAATGTTTTCTGGATCTCTATACCAGTTATATCCTTGAATTTCTGAGTCCCTTATTTTCTTTGCCAGTGGCTTTAAATATATGGAGTGGAGGCAAACATTTGACAACATTAATAGAAAGATCAAAAGGGAGGCAAAATGTAAGAAAATATGTTTTGTGTATCTTGATGCAGAGGAAGCATTTGACAGAGTAAGCTGGGATTTTGTGTAGGGCAATGGAATTATTTGCATTCTCTGGTACAATAGTAAAGTTAATTGAGGATACGTGAGGGATCTGAGACAAAAATTCAAGTGGGAGGGTTCTTCTCTGATAAGTTGTCTGAACAGAGGAACCAGGCAGGTGTGTCCTCTTTCCACTTTGTGTTGTATGTTCATAGGAGGTAACTAGGCTAGCAGCCCTAGAGTCTTTATTAGCCTGGCCACGTTAATCCCAATTATCCCCATTTGTTCTTTTTTGGGTAGTTTGCAGAATGATTTTATGAATAGAACGGGTGTGTAATCACATTAAAACTAAAATGGGCCTATATGAAGCAGGGTCTGATGAGTGTTTACCATCTTCAGTTATTATATGCCCCCCCCCCCCCAGCTTTCTCCCAGGATGTTGGTGCTTCCCCTTGTTGTAAAATACTGTTAAACAAAACCTTCCTGCGCTTTATCAGATTTTTCGCTCCTAGCTTGCAAACTTCCACAAGAATGTCATCTATTCCTGAGGATTTTCCTGGAGATTGATTCCTCCTTTCTTAACTGTTATTCTTGAGCCTCGTTTACATCTAACTTTGGCATATGCAAGGCTTCCGTAAATATTTCCATTTGTGCTTTTTCTTTGATTTCCACATTTCTCTGCTTTATACAAATTTTCATAAAATTTCCAAAATATCTATAATACCTCTACATGATCATGATCTCTGGTTATTTTTCTTGTTATAGGCTGCCTAAGCTTGGCAATAACCCTTTCTACTTTTCTTGCCTAAGTCGTTATTTTTGTGCTGTGGAATTATCAAAAAAACAGTTGCTTAACAGCAGACTTCTAAACATATTATCCAGATACTCCCTTATTTTCTCTTCAGTACTCTGCAGTCTCTTTAGCACTGTGCAGTTTCACCTATTCTTGTACTGTGAGATTCCCCTTATTCTGCAATGCATTAATCTTTGTCAACCATCCAAATAATTATTGTTACTTACCCATATCTTTTTCTCTTATTTCTGCCCTATTTTTAAACTCAACTTTTATTTTATCCTATCTTCCCTAATAACTCTTGAATAATTACCACTACCCATTCCTTAAATTCTTCTTTATAACAGTTAAGTGGGGAAGCACCATTGTCTCGTTTTTACTTTATTACCCTGCATTATTATCTTAGTTGTTATTGGCACATGACCTGAAATAGTTATTAGATGTGTGTTGAAGCTTTCAGATAAATGCACATGTTCTTGTGAAATATAATTTGTCTAGTTTAGTTTAGTCCAATTATTGTACCTTGGGGAATAATATGCAAGTTGTTTGAGTTCCTATTACTGAATTCACATCTTCCATAGCAAATATTTTCATAAATTTATTCAGAAGTTATATTTTCCCTTCTGGGTCCCCCCAGACGCACCTTTACTGTTGCAGGTCAAGTTCCAGTCCCCACCTATTAGTGGTATTCCCTGCTGAAAGCTGTTTATTTCTCCCAAAATGTTAAGCTCCACAGTAGCAGTTTTAGGTGAAATGTAAATACATGTCAGCGCAAATCTCCTCCATTGCCAGTAGCCCCTTGCTACCACAAATCTACCATTATTTTTTATTTTACCTCTTCTATCACTATTGGAGCTCTTCTAGCAATTAGAATAAGTTCTCCCCTTTTTATTTGTCACTGATATTATGCTGTATATCTATCCTGAAGTCCTTTCTTTATCAAATTCAAATGCTCACTTATTTTCAAATATGTTTCTTGTAGCACTGCTATTTGCAGTCTGCATTTCTTAATATAATTCACTACTCTTGCCTTTGTCTATACCTGTGATGCCATTCATATTCCAAAACATTATGGGCAATGTAACCATTATGATGAGAATGTATTATTCCCACCTGTTATATATGACAACTTTTTTAAATGTCAATTTCCAGCTTTTGTGGTACATGCACCCACTAATGTTTGGCAGGTTGATCTTTATACAGTTGTTTCTTGTCATTTCCATTTGAACTTTTGCCACATTTTACATGACTTTCTTTTAATGAAAACCCTAAAAAAAAAAAAAAAAAAACGTAATCTATTAACTTAAACACACAAACCAATGCACGTGTTCAAATAATGCAGTTTAACCCTCCCAATCGGAACAAAATTCATAAGTCGACATATGTGTCCACAGGGATTAAGTAACCTAAAATTAAGGTTATCCATGCTAAGATGTATGTTACTGTCTGTTCTTGTGTTATCTTTATTCCCCTCCCAGATATGAGAAACAACTTATATACTTTCAGAAAACGCTAACTTCTAGTCTTAAGAAAAAGTGCATTGGCTACCTTTAAAATAGAACTAAATGATAGACTGTTCTAGTAAATCATTGAGGAATTTACGGACAAGAAAAGCTGCTATCTCTTATTCACTTCCAGTAATTTCAAATTTTATTTTTTTTTACTAAATTGCTTGCCTTTGTACCTTTTAATTTTACATTTCTCTCAGCAGACAATGCCCTAATGTCTTGAGATTTATTGGCTTCACCTGTAGTTGGCTTGCTTCCATCGAAGCATAAGAACAGAATGTATAGCTGCCCTCAGCCACAGAGTTCTCAACTCACACTGAACATTTATTTGCTAAAGGAAAACTATTCATTACATTCACAATGGTCTGTCTTTTTTTAAAGTCTACTTGCTTTAACACTAAAAATTTGTTTTTGGATTAAACCAAGGGTACCAATCCAGACATTGACCTATGGAAATCTAAAAGAAAACCTCTCAACTGTGACTATATTATCAGTTCAGTTTTACACCCCATGCCCCCATCTCAACAGCCCAAGATTACAGCCTATTGACTTGAGCATGCTTTTGCCTGCCTGTTTTCTCTTTTTACACTGTAATGCCTACATTTCTTTTTTACTTTAGTATTTTTTCAAATATAATAATCACTGAAAATGCTTTACTGTATAGCATGTGATTTATATCATGAAGTATTTTATGCAAATACTGTTAAGAACAAAATAGTTTTTTCTTACCTTTTATTTTTCTTTCCTTTGTGTCCTTCCAAACAGTAATGACATGAAGTGGGGTATATGCATTTCTGTCCCCCACAAGTTTAGCAAAGTCAACAAAATCCCAGACTTTCTCAGCCACTTTTATGAAGTATGGTTTTAAAAGAAAAAGTGATTATTGATTTATAGTCTTGCATTCATTCACTAATTTCAGTGTTGGCGGTTTCTTCATGTTCGTCTTCATCTCCCAACCCCAAAATCCAAGGTACTCCCAGTTCTTCCAGTCAGTGAGTAATGATAGTCACTGTTCAGCCATGGAGAATAGGAGAAGCTTCTAAGTTAAAATCTTTGGCAAAAAGTGTTTAATAAACCAATTAAAATCACAAAATAGCTGTTAGAGGACAAGCGCTTTTAGCAAACTGCCTTCTTCAGATCTGTCCAGTCAATTCCTGTGCCTTTTTTTTTTTACCACTCAAACATTTTCCTTTGGAGAATTGGAAAAAGTTTTACTAGCAAAGTCTCTCTGAGGTTAATTGTCAGAAGAATGAGACGCAGATCCCCCTTCTGTTTGATGACTCACTTTTTGTTGGACAAACTTGTACTTACTCTTTAGTCTGTTCTGCATCAAAAAATGACTTTGATCCTCCAGGAAAGAGTATTCTGAATACAGCTGGTACAGCAGCTTTGACACTCATACTTGCCTCTCAACATTCCCTGATTGCTGGGATAAATTTGCTTCTCTTCTGCCTAGTGTGAAGTGAATAATAATTTTCCACAAACACTCTGTCTCCGCAGTGGTGCAGCGGTAGCGTTGTCGCCTCACAGCAAGAGGTTCTCCCATTCGATTCTCTGCTGGAGCCCCTTCTGTGTGGAGTGTGCATGTCCTCCCCACAGTCGAGTGGCATTCGAAAGACATGCGTGAATGGGCGTGCCTTTGTTGAAGGTTGGGCGTCGGGCTGGCACCTCAGCACCGTGAAAATCGACTGCCAATCATTAACGGACCGGAGTTCCGCTGTGGCGACCCCTAACCGGGAAAAGCCAAAAGAAAAAAACAACAACTCTGTCTCCAATTTTTAATACTTTGCCCTTCTGCCACAGTTGTATCAGGATCACCATTTCATGTTGGTATGATCTCAAATTTAATAATACAGGTCTTGGTTGCTTTCTCATGACCAGGTTTGGAACATACACATGGTGTGCCCTTTCAGTTAACAAATCCTGCTGTGGAATAGCAGTGCAGTTACTTATTTCTGCTTTCATAAAGTTAATACAGATTGTTCCTTCCAGTTCGGTATGGAAAAAAAATTGTTTTCTCTGCGTTCTCCGTCTGTCTAACAGTTTTTGAAGCAGCTCTTCTTGAGCAGTCTCGTACTCAGCCAGCCTTTTCTTCATTTTGATCTCTGATTTTTTACAGTTTTATCTGTTTATCTGAATAACTGTTTAAAGCTTCTTCCATTTTTTTCAGGTCTTCTGTTATTTGAGATATACTCCTTCAGAGTTTCATTTATTTTAATCATCTCCAAGCACATTTGATTTATTTTTTCCTCTAAATTACTGGAACCCATCTCTTGTACCAGAGCTGGAGCTTGAACTGATTTCTGCTGAACAGCTGCAGGATTCTTCCCAGTCATTGTTTTCTCTTCACTTTTTTAGTTGACTTTCCTTCAGCTCTCTTAAGTTTCTTCTATGCTGGCATCCAAGCAATGCACTTATTCACCACTAACCAAATTTTACTAAAATGGGCAGAATTATTGGCCCCTATCTATCATTTTCTTTTTTCATACTGGGAAAGCTGAAATTAAACTGTTGGTCAGTGTGCAGCCATCTTGGAAAGCTGACACTTGTCTTTCCTTTGTCAGTCATCTGGAGAATTTATTTGTGCAGTGTACTTGGCCCTGAAAACAAGCCCTGTTGAGTTACCTGGTCATAGCTGATTGATGTTGCATGGAACAAAAGATTCTTCACCTGAAGATCTCCCCCAGCTCCAGCAGGGCCTGAAAATCCAGATTGAAGAAAGGCCATTAGGTTATCAGGCCAGTAGTTTGAGACCAGTCCATATGGCTGCAAGAATTAACCCTTGGGGAACATCGCTTCATGACAACACCAGGCCTGATGTGTAGAGCTCTCAAATTCTTTTGCCAGCTATGGCAGGATATGCTTCTCCAGCATTAACTTCCTATTGCCCAGCACATGCCCTTTCCATGCACAGCCTTGCATGCACTGATCTTGCTTGAGCTGTCCTTTGTTTGGACAGGTTGAGTGGGAGACTCCCTTCTTCTCGGCATCCTACAAGGAGTCTGAGAAACCTGGAGACAATTTTTTCAGTGATAGATAAGACTGCATATTTTCCCCAGTCTACAGCTCCCCAGGATAATCCTTTCTTTGGAGAAACCATTGTATGTTCATGGAGTTTTCTGTAGACTGCTGTATACCCTCTCCCTTTTCCTTTCTCACAGACGCATCTCAGCAAATATCTACAGAAGCAGGAAGAACATTATTGTCTCATATGGAGCCTATTATCTAAAGATGTCATGTATACAGTTTCGGAAACTCCTAAACTTTATTACTTTGACCATCAAGAAACCGATACAGCATACAAGCCTACAGGATTCTGAAAGCTCCACCTCTAGTAGACTCCTGAATGATCTTTGTAGTCCAGCAGAGGACCCTTTATACAACAGCTTTTATACTGCCAGTTTGTTGCCAGACATGATGTCTTGAAGCCTTGCAGAGTGTTGGTAACGCTCTGTCCACTGTACCGACTCAGTGGCTTGCTTCACATATCAGAATTCCAGCCTTTCTTAAGCAGATCAGGTTTGGAAAAATCTTCCCTTCTCTGACAATTAAGCCTTTAAAGTATCCACAGTGTGTTGTCATGTAGCATGCTGTAACTTTTCATTCTGCTGACACTGTGGTTAAGGTAGCAACATCAGGGCATGTATCTGGACAGGATGAGCTGTCCGGGAATGTTGCACCTCTTGGAGGAGCTTGGGCAGTTCATCAAGAAAGCACCCATTTTGAGGTTTTATTCTGACAGAATTCAACAGGCATAGTGATAACATCTTGAAGAAGCACTATTTCCATTGTTGAGGACCTCTGTGAGCACACTTCATCTCTCTCTACCACTTCTTCTGGGCCCAGCCAAGCCCCCAAGAAGAATTAGCTTCTTGAAAGACACTGGAATGAAGGTAAGGTTAGTGTAGTCTTGGCCCACATGTTGGTGCAAGTCCAAATCACTTAAAAGGATGGCTCTGCTGGTCCAACATTTGTAGTCCTGACTGTTTTGAATGGCTGCCCATGGAAGTAATTGTCAGATTGCAGTCATCATGAAGGACAAGTTGGTTCTCAGTGTGGTTATATACAACTCTTCTTAAGCTCTTTAGACTCTCCCTAGAAAGGGATTCATTCAGAGACCAAGCTTTCTCTGGAGAGCAACTGGGGAGCAGGCTCATACTCTGGGCACTGTAGAGGCTGAAAATTCCATCAGAATAATTCCAAAAGTTCTTCTCTCTCTTTTTGTTCCAGGAAGAATCAGAAGGCTTCTGTTCCATTCTGGACATTAAGGATGACTTGTTAAAATAAGTTAATAATGTCAAGTTTTGGATGGTGTGGTGCCTCTTCGACCTCTGGTGCCTAAATGTCATCACTGGCTCTGATGAATACTTAACACATCAGTGTATCTGGTCAGATGTTTTCTTCATTTCACTCTGAGTGGGCACCACTTGGATTTTACAAAGGTGTGTTAGCTATGAATGTCTAAACCTTGATGGAGTAGCTGCTGCTCATGTTCTGTTATTTTGATGACTGACTCCTGGTGTCTTTGAAGTGCATGGCCCTCTGTCTGCAGTCCTCTCATTGACTGTAAATTTGAAGTCTTGTATTCCTTTCTAGGTGATGGCTTTTGTTGGGAGAGAGCTGGACATTCTTATGTCAGTCAGTCAAATCTATGTATATTGTTTGGGATTATTTGTTTTGCCAGCATGGGTGAAGAAACAGACGTAAATTTAATATTAGACCCTCCTGACCTTCTGGTTGATGGTTGCCATGATGTTCATGGTACCATTTGCATGTGATAGTGTGAGTGTTGCAGTCAGCTGTGAGATGCCAGTAACTGCAGTCTCACCATGTAATCCTGTATCTTCTCTTTGTGTTGTAGTATAGTCATTAGGCCCAAAAATGGTGGGCAGTCCCCAAAACAGTAAAGTAGGCCTCACATTCCTGCAGCTACACCCATTGCAGTTGCTGATGATTTATGCTTCACTGAGAGGGCTATTGATTGCTTGGTTCTGCTTATCCATGATGCAGAGATCCCCTGGAGATCAGTTGATGTTCGCTGTCTAGAGCTATGAACAGCCTTGTTCCTGAAGGCATTGAGGGTGAATAGTATGTCTGCAATTTGTTTTTATAAACATGCAGGTGGAGGTGCAGTTGTTTGCCGTGTGCAGTTGTTGTGTCTTTCGGCTTTTCCCGGTTAGGGGTCGCCACAGCGGAACTCCGGTCCGCTAATGATTGGCAGTAGATTTTTACATGCTAAGATGTTCATCGTGTTACCCTGCTGCAGTCATCACACTTGGGTTATCCTGTCGTCAGGCGGTCCCACAGTCAGCCGGATTTCCAAAGTCTTGGTCCGACATCGGTTGCTGTCGCTTCATCCCTGACATCAGTGCGCCAGGGGTACATATACTGCAACCGACGCCATTTTCTTCAGTCTTTCTTGCCGCATGGTGCCCGAAGCAGAAGCAGTTCGCAAGTGCCGGTCGGCCGACTCCTGAGATTGTCGAATTCGAATTTCAGACCGAAGTCTTCTATAAAGCTAAGTACTCCGTTGGGGAAACTTTTCTTGCCTCATACCGATGTCAGAAAAAGTTAACAATTGTATTTCTTGTGGGAAGCAAATACCTCATAAGGATTTTCATTCTTATTTTATACCTTGCCTAGGCCCTGATCACGACGTCACTTCTTGTCGTTTTTGTGCTAGGTTTAATAAGCGTACTATTAAAAGACGATTTGATTTCGCACAACACTTGTTTGGTAGAAAAGTTAACTATAACATGCCGTCAGCTACCGACTACTGGCGTGCACAAAAAGTGCAGGGACAAGGACCGACAGCCCACGCCTAAGCCCGATTCTTAGGCCTCGGTTGATCCGGTCTCCGGTTCTCCGGTTATCAGTGAGGCTCCGACGCAGCCCCTGACTACCACAGTTCTGGAACCCGAGATTGCTACTGATATTTTGACGGAATGTACTAGGCCGACGCAGCCTTTTACTTCAGGCCCTTCCGACGATTTACCTTCCAAAGACGTCGGTGCTTCAGAAACGCCATCGGTTTCTGAAGGTGTATTCAGACCGACGACTCTTACAGTCAAAACGTTTTCCAAATCGAAGACTCCTCCTAAATCAAAAAAGACTACACTTCAGTCTCCTGTTCAAGGCCCTATGCCTAAGAAACAGATGCTCAAAATGGCTGAAGATTTGATTTCTCTGATCAGGGGTTCTCAGCCTCCTCCTGACAAAAGGCCTAGACAAGAGGAAGATTCTGCTTCCTCTGAGCAACTGTCTATTTCTTCGGATTCCTCTGAGGACCAAGACTATTCCTTCTCTCCTTATGAAGATTCTGATGCTGAGGATTCTATTCCCTCAGCTTCTCCTCCTGAAGACTACTCTTTTGGGGAAACTTTACACACTATGAGGGAACATTTTCACTGGGAAGGTCAGGATTACTCTGATTCCAAGAAAAGGCTCAGAGAGTTTATTTTACTCCCCCAACACAGACCTCTAGCCATCCCTCCTGTTTTGGACATTGTGGATGATGTCTATTTAGAATCCAGTTTCAACCCAGACTCTCTACCTCCTTCTCTGGCCAAGCCTGACAGATACTACAGAGTTCCTGATTCCCACAAATTTCTTTACAAAAGCCCAGTAGCTGACCCAGAGACTATCTCCCAGGGTCCCAAGGGGGCTAAGGCTTCCATGGCTAAAAACCCAGTACCTTCTAAAAGGGATTCAAGAGCACTAGACAGGTGGGGGAAAAAGGTTTACACCTCAGCCACATTAGCTATGAGAGCACTAAATTGTCAATTTCATATGCCTAAGTATCAGCAATTTCTGATTTCTCAGTTAAAACAAAAGATAACCTCCCTCCCTCAACAATCTGAATTGAAAGAAGTACAGGATTTGTTGCACGCCACCGAGCAGGTGGGCAAACATACCTTACAATGTGGGTTTGATTCTTTAGAGGCCTCCTGCAGAGCAGCTGTCACTGGATCAGTTATACGTAGGCATGCCTGGTTAAAGGAACAAAGTCTGCCTGATCATGTTAAAGCAAAACTACTAGATGCTCCCTTACAGCAGGATGTTCTTTTTGGAGTTAAAGCAGAAGTTTTAAAGAAAATGGAAGATAAGGCGAAATCAATGCAGACAGTCAAAGATTTCCTACAAGTACAACCCCCTCGCTTCAGCAGAAACTGGCCAACAAAAAATTGGTCCTTTCCAGCCACTGACAGACCTCAGAGGGGTAAATAGAGGTGACCAAGGGGCAGAGGACAATCACAAGCCCAGTATAAACCTCGCCAATGGGGCACTCCAACCCAGAAGGGAGGAGAAGACAGGTGTCAACCCACCAGAAGGCAAACTCAATGACTTGCACCTCAGCTGGCCAAACAAAGCTCTTTTCTCAGCCCCTTGGGGGGAAAACTAGCACTATTTGCAGACAACTGGCACATGGTCACAAAGGACTAATGGGTCCTAGACATAATTTTACGAGAATACCGATTCCACTTTCACACCTTGCCAGTGAAAAGAGGAATGCCAAACCTGCCACAAAATCAAAGGGCAGAGGCTCAAAAACAAATTACAGCTCTCATGACCATAAGAGCCATTCAGCGGGTACCAACTCAAGAGCAAGGCCAAGGATTTTACTCGAGGCTCTTTCTAGTACCCAGAAAGGACAATGCTTGGAGACCAATTCTGGACCTTTCAACTCTAAACACTTACTTACAAGTTCCCAAATTCAAGATGCTAACACTACAGCAGCTACTTCCCATGTTGGGCAAGGAAGCATGGCTGGTAACGTTGGACCTCAAGGAGGCATACCTGCACGTCCCTATCAGACAAAGTTGCAGAAGATACCTCCGTTTCATTGCAGGTTCAACATTATCAATTCTCTGCACTGCCCTTTGGCTTATCTATTGTGCCCAGAGTTTTCACAAAATGCCTGGCACCAGTAATTGCATACTGCAGACAAAGAGGAATTCAAATATATCCATACCTGGACGACTGCCTCATCCAAGCAGAAAGAAAAGACATTCTCTTACATCATCTGGCTTTCGTGAAGCATCTACTAAATTGTCTGGGGTACACAGTAAATGAAAAGAAGTCAAAACTAGTACCCTCACAAAAAATGACATTCCTGGGTGCCAGCTTGGACACAACGGCCCAGAAGGCTTATCTTACACCAGACAAGCAACTTCAACTGACTCAATATTTCAAGACAATGGCAACAAAGACCCAATTAACTGCAAGAAAAATTCTGCAGGCTTTGGGCTTCATGGCATCTTGCATTCTGATAATACCATTTGCAAAACTGCATATGAGGAAATTACAGTGGTACCTAAAAAGTGTATGGTCTCAACACAGCCACAGCTTGGACACAGTGATATCTCTCATTCCCTGCCTTCAACAGGAATTTCTATGGTGGGCACAGGCATGTCACCTCAACAAGGGTCAGCCTTTCACCTTGACCCAACCAGGCAAACTATCACAACAGATGCTTCAGACTATGCCCGGGGGGCACACATGGCAGGGCAATGCATTCAAGGCCTATGGACTGCAGAACAAAGAAAACTGCACATAAATCAAAAGA
Organism: Protopterus annectens; assembly: GCF_019279795.1. Classification (NCBI taxonomy): domain Eukaryota; kingdom Metazoa; phylum Chordata; order Ceratodontiformes; family Protopteridae; genus Protopterus; species Protopterus annectens. The sequence continues at coordinate 440,419,403 of NC_056745.1, forward strand.
GATGCTAGCTGTACAGAAAGCTCTGACAGCCTTCAAGGATCTACTACAGCCAGGACAACTTGCAATAAAGACAGACAACACCACAGTAATGTGGTACATAAACAAACAAGGGGGCACACATTCCTACCCTCTTTGCAGGCAAGCAATAATCTTATGGAACACAGCTCTGGCCTACCAAGTCCAGTTACAAGCTCAATTCCTGCCAGGACAGAAAAACACATTGGCAGACGACCTAAGCAGAAACATCAAAGATCCCCACGAGTGGAAACTAGACCCACAAATATTTACAATGATAACTCAAAAATGGGGCCTTCCAAATATAGACCTGTTTGCCAGTCCTCAAAACTACCAACTGACAAAATTCTTTGCAAGGACATTCCACCATCAAGCTTGGAAAGTGGACGCTCTCTCCTTCAGTTGGAAAAGCCTGACAGCATATGCCTTTCCTCCATTACCTCTTCTCACAAAGGTTCTTTTGAAGGTCAAAAAGGAGAAACCTAGACTGATTCTCATAGCCCCAGACTGGCCACGCCAGCACTGGTACCCGCTATTGAAGAATATGGCTCACAGCCCACCATGGATATTGCCTCAAATACCTCATTTGCTCATGCAGCAAAACAAACAGATTCTACACAGCCAGCTCAAAACCTTAAACCTGGCTGCATGGCAAATCAATTAAGCATCCAACCAGCCCCTCTTTCACAAGCAGTACTGGATGTTATTCTGGAAGCCAGGAGGCCAAGCACCAGGAAGGCTTACTCGGACAAATGGAAAAGGTTTTCTGCTTGGAACCAAGCTAAAGGCCAAGACACAACTCAGCCTCATATGCCTCACATTCTGCAGTATTTAGCTGATATGTTGCACAAAGGACTTTCCTTCTCCTCAATTAAAATCCATGCTTCAGCTATTTCAGCTCACTACGACACAAATCCACCTTTATTTTCAAATCCTCTTCTAAGGCAGTTCCTCAGAGGGGAACAAAACATTAGACCACCTAGAAGAGCTCCTACACCAACATGGGACCTCAACTTTGTTCTGGAAAAACTAACGCTACGTCCCTTTGAACCAGCTTTCTCTGCAGACCTTCAGTTCCTATCTTGGAAGACTGCCCTGCTCCTGGCAATAACTTCTGCCAGGAGAGTCTCAGAATTACAGGCACTTGTGGCAGTGGAGCCTTTCCTCATTTTTCATCAAGACAGAGTTTCTCTACGAACTAATCCTTCCTTCATGCCTAAGGTGGTTTCCAGTATAGCTTTAAATCAAACCATCCTCCTACCCACTTTCTTCCCCAATCCACAGAACAAAGGTGAGAGACTCCTGCATTCCTTGGACATTCACAGGCAGCTTCGTTACTACTTGGATAAAACTAAGGCTTTCAGAAAAACTGACCAGCTCTTTGTATCCTATGCTACAGCTTCTCAAGGGAGGGCCATATCCAAGCAAACCATTTCTAAATGGATAGGCCATTGCATACGGTTCTGTTATACCCATCATGGGAAACCAGTTCCCCCTACCATTAGATCCCACTCTACCAGGGCAACAGCTACCTCTACAGCCTTTCTCAGGGGGGTTCCTACCAAGGAAATTTTAGAAGCTGCAACTTGGAGTTCTGTACACACCTTCACCAAACACTATCACTTACCTCTTTATTCTAAGTCCAGGGCGGGCTTCGCCACTGCAGTTCTGCAGGGCCTCATTGCCTCCACTAACCCTCTATGATACCTCCACCCTACCTTAGCTTTGGGACTCAACCCAAGTGTGATGACTGCAGCAGGGTAACACGATGAACATAGTACAGTTTTGTACCTACCATAAATGTAGATGTTCGAGTGTTCACCCTGCTGCAGTCCAGGTTACCCTCCCTCCAACCCCTCTGATCTACTGGCTAAATCTCTGCTATGCTTTACTGATGTATTTGCTTATAGCTGAAGGGATTTTGTGTTTGTACTAATTTGGATCACCTTTTTGGGGGCACCTGACATCTGGGGCAAGAAAAACTGAAGAAAATGGCGTCGGTTGCAGTATATGTACCCCTGGCGCACTGACGTCAGGGATGAGGCGACAGCAACCGACGTCGGACCAAGACTTTGGAAATCCAGCCGTCTGCGGGACCGCCTGACGACAGGATAACCCAAGTGTGATGACTGCAGCAGGGTGAACACTCGAACATCTACATTTATGGTAGGTACAAAACTGTACTTTGCCGGCTCTGACGCACAACCTTCAACGAAGGTATGCCCATTCACGCACGTCTCCACACAGAAAACGCTCTAGCTGGGAAACGAACAGGACAACGTCTAACTGTGAGGCGACAACGCTACAGCAGCACCACCACCATAGTTGTTTGCTGTATGCAGTAAGGCGTTTTATGTCTTGCACTGGGCCTTAGACTTTGGATATCCTTATATCAGTCAAGAGTATATGCTACAAGTAGTAGGACTGCTTGGCACTTGAACCTTCAAGCAGTTTGGTGTCTCTCTCAGCTCCCATGATGCTACTTGGCTCCTACCTTTCCTGTTCTTTGTTGTCGAATGTGAAATTTGGACACAGAGACACTTCAGGCATAAAGCTTGAGATGTATTATTTTTTGACATTTTTTTTACTGTCCTTGGTGCCACTGTTATAGTTAACTATACCCTGGTTATCCTGTTTTCTATCCTTTCAGTATAGTCTTGGTGCAGTTTTTCTCTGCTCCAGTCTCAATGGAATGCGAGTGTCGTGACCTCTTCATCCTTGAGACAGCACACTAAACCACATACTTAAAACGTGAGTATTGTACCCAGTGACAGGATAAGTGTACCAGTTATCTGATGCATAAAAGCTGGCCAGGCCACAGCAGCATGACCACAGCTTGGTCAATAAGCCAGGACTGTTATGTCCCTCCTGGGTCTCTCAAACTAAGACTTCTTACTGCTGAAATCTTCATACAGATGAAAGTCAATCTTGTTTTTGGAATATTCATTACTGACTCATAGTAACTTTACCAAGGTTCAAGTTTTCACATTGTGTGACCAATAAGAAGCAATTACTATATGTCTTCCCTTCATTGACAACAACAGGAGCCATCAGCAAAGAGAAAAACTCCCCAGCTACAGCCCAGCCAGAGACTGATTAGAAAAAAATAGCTTACAGCTATGTCGGAAGTAAAGGCAGAATGCTGGTGAAATTCTCTCCTGGTCCTGCAACAAATAAGCATCAAAATAGCATTCCCTCTACTGGGGGTGTTTATTTATCTGGCCCAGTCATCTATACTCACCATTGAATGCCTTGCTGCCATTAGTAATAAAGGTGCCTGACCTGAGGCCTCTGATGCCAGCAACCATCATGGTTGCCCTTTCTCCTACCACGTTGACTGAATACTAATATCCTTCCCTGCAGCCCAGGTATTCGATGTTGATTACTCAGCCACAGCTTTTGATACCAGTGCAGTATTTTGCACCTCTTTCTCAAGGCCTTTTCCCAGCACCAGCCATTTTTGGCATATTTTGCCAATTTATTCCCCCATGTATCAGTGGCAGCCTTTGAATTTCCCGCCCTACTTCAACCAACTTCATCCCTGTATGCTTCACACCAGGGTATGTCAGATGCCATTTTATAAGAGTGACATGTATGTACCAGGTGCTGATGCATCCAAATTTAGCTTTAAATCCGCAAATCCTGTCAACTAAGATTTTTCAAATCTTTAAGTTTCACACCTGTAAACTGAAGATGAGCAAAACGCATTCAACAAAAGGAAGCTGTGAACCCCCCCTGTAGGCAGGAAGGCTGCTGAAAATCTGGTTGTTAGCAAAGGTGTAATTCTCTGCACAATGTCCATGTATGGTCTTTGCACATTTTCTGTTGAGTTGCCCTTCACTGACCTAGTTGAGGAAGAAGACTCTCTTCTGGCATCCTGCAGGATGTTCATCGTGCATACAGCTGCAGTCATAACAGGTGGGTTCTCCTGCCGTCAGACGGGTCCTTGGTCAGCCGAATTCCAAAGTCTAGGTCCGGCTTCGGTTGTCGTTGCTTCTTCCCTGACGTCAGTGCGACAGGGGTATAAAAGAACCAGCCGATGCCATTTTCTTCAGTCTTTCTTGCCGCGTGGTGCCCGAAGCAGAAGCAGTTCGCAAGTGCCGGTCGGCCAGCTCCTGAAATTACGAAAATTTTGCAACCGAAGTCTTCTTGAAAGCTAGGTACCCTGTTGGGGAAACTTTTCTTGCCTCAGACCGATGTCAGACAAAGTTAATAATTGTATTTCATTTGGGAAGCAAATACCGCATAAGGATTTTAATTCCCTCTGCATTCCTTGCTTAGGCCCAGACCACGACGTCTCGGTCTGTCATTTTTGTGCTACATTCAACAAACGCACCATTAAGCGTCGGGCAGAGTTCGCCCAGCACTATTTTGGCAAAAAATTTAACTATATTATGTCGTCGGATACTCCGACTCCAGTTTTGTCTAAAAAACGCAAAGATAAGGACCGACACACGAGGTCCGCGGCCTCTACCGATACTACGCCAAAGCCGACTACAGGTGGTCCGGTTCTCAGCGAGGCGCCTACGCAGCCCCTGCCTACCGACGACACTTCATTGGCGGTGTCTACTGTGCCCGAGGTCGCAGGCTCCTCGGCCCACACCCCGACTACAGATACCGAAGCCACTCTTGGTGGTAAAACTCAAAATGTAGACAGGTCTGCCTCCTCTCAAGGTGTCTTCAGACCTTCCTCTTCTTTTTCCATCAAGGCTTTCACTAAGTCTAAAGCAGCCATGCATTCTAAGAGACAAGCTACACAGGGCCCTTCTCCAGGCCCCATGCCTAAAAAAACAGATGCTTAAAATGGCTGAGGATTTAATTACGGTCAGGGGTTCTCACCCCCCCCCCCCCGAGACAAAAGGCCCAGAGTGGAGGAAGAATCCCCCTCCTCTGACCAGGCCTCCATTATTTCAGAGCACTCTGATGAACAGGAACATTCTTGCTCCCCTTTTGAAGATTCTGATGCAGAGGAGTCCATTCCCTCTGTTCCCCCCCCCCCAGAGAAGTACTCATTTGGGGAAACCTTGCATACCTTAAGGGAACACTTCCACTGGGAAGGCCAAGAGTACTCAGATTCCAAGAAAAGGCTTATTGATTTTCTCTTGCTACCTCAGCACAGGCCTCTGGCTATACCTCCTGTCTTAGACATACTAGATGATGTGTATTCGGAGGCCTGCCTTAACCCGGACTCTTTACCTCCAGCCCCAGTCAAGCCTGACAGGTATTACCGGGTTCCTGACTCACACCAATTTTTATACAAAAGCCATGCAGCTGACCCAGAAACTATCTCACAGGGCCCCAAGGGAATTAAGGCCTCCACTGCTAAAAATCCATTACCTTCCAAGAGAGATTCCAGATCTTTAGAAAGGTGGGGAAAAAAGGTATACACCTCGGCCACCTTAACCATGAGGGCATTAAACTGCCAGTTCCATATGTTAAAGTACCAACAGTTTCTGTTATCACAGTTGAGAAGCAAAATGTCACAACCTGAACAACCAGACTTGAAGGAGTTGCAGGATTTGATGCATAGTGCAGAACAAGTGGGTAAACATACCTTGCAATGTGGTTTTGATGCTCTAGAGGCCTCATGTAGAGCTGCTGTTACAGGATCAGTCATACGTAGACATGCCTGGCTCAAGGAGCAAACCTTACCAGATCATGTCAAAGCTATATTACTAGATGCCCCCCTACAAAAGGATGTATATTTGGTGTTAAAGCTGAGGAGGTATTAAAGAAAATGGAGGAAAAGGCTAAATCAATGCAAACAGTGAAAGATTTTCTGCAGGTACAACCTCCACGTTTCAGTAGAAATTGGCCTTCCAAAAATTGGTCCTTTCCAGCCACGGACAGACCCCAAAGAGGTAGATACAGGCCCGAGGGGCAGAGGGCAATCTCAAGGATCGTTTAGAGGCAGACGATGGCAAGCTCCTACACAAAGAGGTGGTGAGGATAGTTCGCAGCCATTCAGAAAGCAAGCCCAATGACTTTCCCCTTTGCATGCCAAGCAAGGCTCAAATGGCAGCACCCTTAGGCGGAAAACTGACATTATTTTCGAAAAATTGGCATATTGTCACAAAAGGCAAATGGATCCTGGAAATTATAAACAGAGGATACAGATTCCATTTTCACACCCTTCCACTAATGAGAGGCATGCCAAACCTGCCACACAATCAAAGGGCAGAGGCACAAAGACAAATTTCAGATCTCATGGACATGAAAGCTATTCAAGAGGTACCTACTCAAGAACAAGGTCAAGGTTTTATTCCAGACTATTCCTGGTACCAAGGAAGGGAAAAGATTGGAGACCTATTTTGGACCTATCCATCCTAAACACATTTTACTCGCACCAAAATTCAAGATGCTCACATTACAGCAGCTTCTTCCCATGCTGGGCAAGGAGTCTTGGCTGGTAACATTGGACCTCAAGGAGGCATACCTGCATGTCCCAATCAGACAAAATTGCAGAAGATACCTCAGATTTCTTGCAGGTTCAACCCATTATCAATTCTCTGCATTGCCCTTTGGCTTATCTACTGCGCCCAGAGTATTCACGAAATGCCTGCATCAGTAATTGCCTACTGCAGACTTCAAGGGATACAAATATACCCATATTTGGACGACTGCCTGATCCAAGCGGACCGCAAGCACATACTTTTGAAACATCTGGCTTTTGTAATAATGTTGTTGAATTCTCTGGGTTACACCGTCAACAAAAAGAAATCAAGGCTAATACCCTCTCAGAAAATAATTTTCCTGGGTGCCAACTTGGACACAAACACCCAGATGGCCTACCTCACGCCAGAGAAACAGGGGCAACTAACTCAATACTTCAGAAAACTAGCAAATTACACCAGGCTGACTGCAAGGAAAATCCTGCAGGCTCTGGGATTCTTGGCATCTTGCATCTTACTAATCCCATGTGCAAAGTTGCATATGAGGAAACTTCAATGGTACCTGAAAAACCTATGGTCTCAACACAGCTACAGTTTGGAAACAATAATACCACTAATTCCATGTCTTCAAAAGGAATTTCTGTGGTGGGCTCAAGCATGCCAAACAAACACAGGTCTCCCATTCTGCAAGCCTCAAGCAAATCAAGTCATCACAACAGACGCCTCGGACTACGCCTGGGGGGCGCACATGACAGATCGGTGCATTCAGGGAAAATGGTCCCAAAAAGAAAAGCACCTTCACATCAATCAAAAGGAAATGCTAGCAGTAATAAATGCTATTATAGCTTTCAAAGACCTTCTGCATCCAGGTCAACTATTGATAAGGACAGACAACACCACAGTAATGTGGTACATAAACAAACAGGGAGGAACCCATTCATACCCCCTATGCAGGCTGGCTATATCACTTTGGAACATGGCTCTGGAATTACAAATCGAACTTCAAGCACAGTACTTGCCAGGCAAGGAAAACACGCTGGCAGACAACCTAAGCATAAATATAACAGATCCACACGAATGGAAGTTGCATCCTCAAGTTTTTACAGAGATAATTCAAGCATGGGGAAGGCCAGACATAGATCTCTGCCTCCCACAAAAATCACCAATTGACAAAATTCTGCTCAAGGACTTTTCATCCACAGGCCTGGAGAGTGAACGCTCTCTCTTTCAGTTGGACAACAATGACAGTTTATGCCTTTCCCACCTCTTCCTCTGCTGCCCAAAGTTCTATTAAAAACCAGAGCAGACAGACCAAAGATGATTCTCATTGCTCCAGACTGGCCAAGACAGCACTGGTACCCACTCCTGAGGAGCCTGACGCATTCCCCACCATGGACCCTTCCTCTAATGCCTCCTCTTCTGACTCAGCACAGCTTCAAAACTCTTCACAGTCAGCTGAAAACACTCAATCTGGCCGCATGGAAGATTCCTTAACATCACAACAGACCCTACTCTCCAAGGAGGTGCAGGATGTCATTTTGGAGGCCAGAAGGCCGTCTACTAGAAAAGCTTACTCCGCAAAATGGAAACTGTTTTGTGCCTGGAATGAGAAAAAGGGCCAGAATCCTGGCAAACTGAATTTACCTCAAATATTACAATATCTAGCTGAGCTGCTAAGCAGTGGACTTTCATTCTCCTCCATCAAAATCCATGCCTCAGCCATTTCTGCAGAATACAACACTGATCCACCTTTATTCTCTCACCCCCTCTTAAGACAGTTCCTCAGAGGGGCTAAGAATATAAAACCCCCAAGGAAACAACCAATACCTGCTTGGGACCTCAATTTCATTCTAGAAAAGCTGACCTTGCCTCCTTTTGAGCCAGCTGCCTCAACAGATTTGCAATATTTGTCCTGGAAAACAGCTTTCCTTCTGGCTATCACCTCAGCTCGCAGGGTATCGGAACTGCAAGCCCTCATGGCTGTGCAGCCTTTCATCATCTTCCATCAGGACAGAGTTTCCTTACGAACCAACCTGTCCTTTATGCCAAAGGTGGTATCCAGGGTAGCTTTGAATCAGGCTATCCACTTACCTACCTTTTACCCTAATCCTCAAAGCAAAGGGGAGAGACTACTATATTCCTTGGACATCCACAGACAGCTGCGTTACTATTTGGACAGAACAAAGCCTTTCAGAAAATCAGAACAGCTCTTTGTGTCCTATGCTATAGGAGCTCAAGGGAAGCCAATTTCCAAACAGACAATCTCAAAATGGATAGCCCACTGCATACGCTTTTGTTACTCTTTTCATGGTAAAACTGTACCTGCAGGCATCAGATCTCATTCCACAAGGGCCACAGCTACCTCTGCAGCTTTCCTCAGAGGAGTTCCTACCCAAGATATTTTGGAAGCAGCCACTTGGAGTTCTGTGCATACCTTCTCCAAGCACTACCACCTACCATTATACTCCAAAACTAGAGCAGGCTTTGCCACTGCAGTCTTGCAGGGCATCCTGGCTCCTAGTTCCACCTAGTGCCTACCACCCCTTTCTTAGCTTTGGGATTCTACCCATCTGTTATGACTGCAGCTGTATGCACGATGAACATAGTACAGTTTTGTACCTACCATAAATGTAGATGTTCGAGTGCTAATACAGCTGCAGTCCAGGTTTCCCTCCCTCCTTCCCCTCTTGGGACAGGCCTATTGGCTAACACCTCCTCATACAACCTGATTGGGGTATTCATTTATGGTGTATTTGCTTGCAACTACTGTATTTTGATTATATTGCATTGCTTTATTACATAAATTTATGTATTGCCTTCCTTCTGGGGGCACCTGACATCTGGGGCAAGAAAAACTGAAGAAAATGGCGTCGGCTGGTTCTTTTATACCCCTGTCGCACTGACGTCAGGGAAGAAGCGACGACAACCGACGCCGGACCTAGACTTTGGAATTCGGCCGACCGAGGACCCGCCTGACGGCAGGAGAACCCATCTGTTATGACTGCAGCTGTATTAGCACTCGAACATCTACATTTATGGTAGGTACAAAACTGTACTTTACCCTACCAAACCTTGACACAGTGTAGAGCTTGGAAAATTTCTCTATTTAGTGCATGAAAAAATGGGATTGACTCTGACTGAATCCCGTCACTGAAGAGATTGCTGCAGAATGCATGTAGATTTTCATTTTAGACCTCCTATGTGATCCTATCTTTGGTGGACATCTTGAAAGATGCTACAAAGGCTGCATGACTCAACCCAGATGTGATGGTCCACCATACCCAGAAAGGCACTTAAGATATATCACCCACACAGATTGATCAACGATTTCCAAACCAGACCTTTTTATGCCAGAAGATACCCTGCTGAGTGTTCATATTCCGAATCCCAGCCTTTGTCTACCAGACAGTGAGTCCAGGATGACTGACTAGCTTTGGAGGTAAATATTGCTCCTATTACTTTTTCCTAGAGGATGCTGAACTGCTCAACTCGTGACATATTTCCAGAGGTAAATTGACTGTTTCAGGTGATAGAGGATTTGCCAGATAGGCCACACAAGGAAAAGATCAAAACCATATAACCCATGTTGTTTATAACATGACTGAGGGTTTCACCAGGACCACATCTGCAGGCACTGCAGTGACATTACACATGTGCCTCAGGCTCACCAACTCTCTCGAATGTACTACAGGGCCTGTCCTGCTTATTGATGAGCTCAGCAGGCACCTTAAAAAGTGTGAATAAACAGGACAGAACTCTTGGTAGCTGTGGTCTGATTCCAACCTCCATAAAGATTGTTTACAAATATGCATAGGAACCATGATCAGATGTGTGTGATGCACAGAAGAATCACAATGATACTTCAACAGCAACTGGAGAGGCAATTGGCAGCAGTAGAGAGGTCACACACCATCTACAAGTGGCCATTGGTACTTCTGAAACCTTCCCTGACTGCTCTTCTCTAGAGGTAGTCAGGGAAAGGCTTTCTGCTTCAAAGAGTAGCCCACAGTCACTTGATAAAAGGCCAGAGGCAGAATGTTCAGAGATTAAAAGATCGCCTACATCTCACTCCCCACCCCTGCACCCCAAGACCATGCACAATATCCCATCCCATCAAATGAGGCATTTGGGGCAGGAAATGGACAATCTCCTATACAAAACAGTCAGAGATTTCACTGGAACAGAGAAATCTCATCTGTTATGATTCATTTGGTTAAAAAAAAAAAAAAAAAAAAAAGGATAAAGGACATCAGCATCCAAAATGCATTCTTATTCGAGAACCATTCGGAATGGTCTTGTTGCAGTCATGTCGATATAGAAAAAAATTGCCAAGGAAGGGAATCCTTGGTGTCTGGACTCTTAGATAGGGGCCAATCACTTCCAAATCAGCAGTATGCCCTTGTGGCTCTCTTTACCCCCCCCCCAAATGTTCAAGTGCATGGCAGTGGTAGCTGCACCCAGGGGCTGTTAAGGGCCAGAGTACAAAATTGGCTTCTCACTACAACATCTCAAGAGCAACTAAACAGCCTTGCACAATCTGTGCTCAAATTGTTCAGTCTCCTGGGCTTCGCAATTAGTACTCCCAAAGTAAAAATGTTTTAGCACGTTACCTTCTCCAAGTGTGTCTTGGATCCATGGCCTGCAAAATCATTCTACCAGAGGAATAAACTGTGACCCTGAAGACTACTTTGTAACAACACCAATGGTCCCAGGTTGGAAAAGTGGAATTCAGACTTAAGGTTTTGGAGGTACTTGACCATGTATATGGTACCATTTGTCCAAGTGCATATGAGGCCATTGTTCTGGTCACTTGGACATCAGTGATAACACAACCAGTCACTGTCAAAATGAATTGCTGTGGCACACTGGTGTATGGCACTTCTGTAGTGACAACCTTAGATCTTCCACCAGCAAATCATTCTTTACTACCCTTTCTTTATTTTTTTATGGGAGGGGTCTCTCTCTGCATCATACTATAGCTTCCTACCCAATACCCCACATCCATTGCCAGGTCTGACAGCCACTTCTTTAATGCCCAGACATCTCTGATAGGGATGGGGCCTATGAGGAACTTGAAGGCATCTAAGCATCTGGCTATTCACATCCATCAGGGAAGGGTTCTATTTTTATGACCTACCCCTGTTGCTTTCCCCATTTGGTCCCTTGTGGTATGTCAAAGGTGCAGCCATGCATGCACTGTGGACATGTGGTGATTTGCCTCGCCTCCACAGCAACCAAGCCTTGTTCCACCCCCCCCCCCCCTTTGGACCATGCCTCCTTGTGTGACATCCCTAGACTCCACCTGGGATCTTCACAGGAGACTGCTACAGAACAGCCTACCCACCAGGGATGGTGAGACACATCCCTTCCTGCCTCTTCATCAGACAGCAGAGCCACTAACCAAAACCAGGTAGCCTGGACTGTAATTTGGACTTTATCCCTCTGTGCTACTAGAGCAGTTCTCCACTTTCAATTTTTGCACTCACCATTGTCATAAAGGGATAAAGTCCAGACTCTGAGCCAGGCATTTCCAGTTGGAATAGCAACTTGCATAACTTCCTGAACTGATGTGGTGGTTAAGATAGACTGTGCTTAGCTTGCATGGCTTTTGAGGGGGGGGGATTGGGGTTGATGCTGAAGGCATAGTCAATGGTAGGATCCCCAATGTAAACCAGAGGAGCACACGGTGATGTCTGTACTTCAAAGAAGGCAGATCCACCTGCTAACATATCTGTAAGCATGGCAGTACATTGGAAAGACCTATATCAAGTCATCCAGCATGCACAAAGAAAAAAATGCTCTCCTTGTTGGTGATGACATCACTCCTTGTACTTTTTGAAATTCACCCTAGGGCACAATTGAGCCATTGGGGCTGTTGCCTGGGGGTGGTGAACGGGTCAGTAGAGCAACCTGAGGGGGTAGGAAAGCTTGATGGTCAGAGGAGAACCAGAGCAAATAGTTTATGCTTGCCCCAGGTATGTCTGCCTTAGGGTGGACATGCATTTCCAGGACAGAACATCTGTCAGGAATCAGATTAATTGGAGTTTTTCTATGGCAATTTTTGTATGCTCAGTTCCTGCAAATCAGAGTTACTGAAAACCATTTTCATGGATAAAGGAACAAGTTGTTTTTGTTTTGTTTCTTTTTTTCAGAAAAGTGAGATTTTAAAAAAAGGTAAAACCCCGTGGTTGTTTAAATCTTCAAAGCATCTGGAAACTGGTACTCCTGGGCCTGTTTTTCTGAGTACTGCATCCTTGCCAGATGCCATAGTCAGGCTTCATCTATCCACTCCAAGATGAACCCCAGTAGAGTTCCCATTCTCTCCCTTCATTTATTATGATGTAAATAGAATCTATCTTGGAATTTGAACTTGGTTTTGGATAGTTCCTGGGTCAGTACTAGGCTAACTGCCCTTGTGGACCATTTTATTTCTAGTCAGTTACCTCATGTGAGAATCAAACCCTGCATCTTGTGTCTGTAAGGTAAAAACCTTAACCATTATGCCAACCTCTCGCAATTGTATTATGCTCATTGTAATGGTGTAAAGGCAATAACTGAAATATTAGGGAACTTTTTTTAACACAGTAGGTTCATAGATTAATACTAGGTAACTACCTTTGTGGTCTGTTTCAAGCCTAGCCATTTACCCCATGTGAAAGACAAACCCTGCACCTTGTATCTGTAAGATAAACAAACACGATACTAGCCTCCCAAAACTTTTATTTGAACAAGCTTAATATGGTCCCTTTATTATTTTGACCAGGAAAATGGCCTCACTAGTGGGAATTACCTCTGTTAAAAGGGTTTCCAACCTGCAGGCAGTGGTGTGTTGTGAACTCTCCTTGGTGTTCAGTAAAGGTAAGGTATTCTTTATATAGTTCAATGTTTCAGTCATTTCATTTGGAACTTCTTCTGCAGGCTGAGTTTGACTTCTGGCTAAATTCTCAAAGCAGACCACCTTCCCTTGCACATCGTGGAGGATCCATCAGTGCTATTATCAGCTCACTCTGTACTGCAGGAACTTGATGTACCAGTTATCCGTCATCGGCCTAAGCCCTTGATTCAGACCAATTAGATAAAACCAGGCTGTTGACAGTCTTCTGTACTTTGTTCTATTTCTTGCTTTTAGGCATTTTTTTTGGTCAGTCTTTTGTCTTGGTATATCCACCCTAAAGAAGTTAAATAGCTGCATTAGCAAATGGCAGATTCTGCACAAACTTCAAAGACTAGTGTTTGTGTTGCTTGGGACTAGATCACAGCTTCCCAAATTGGGGTTTGTCTGCGGTTTAGTCATAAGGGATGTCTAGACAGAAAGATGCTTCTTTCCTCTTGAAACTTTGTGCCATGCCTGCTGAGTCAGAGCATCAGTATGGTCTTTCTGTCCAGGGAGAAAAAGCTTAGAGGGCAGGAAACTGGCTCCAAAAGGGCAAGGGAAGGCAGACTCCTGAGCAAGTGAGTTTGCCGTATCTCTGTAGGTCCAAGGACATTGAAACCGCAGAGGTATTTTTGAAGCAGCCAGCACCAGCTTGTAGTAGTAGTATCAAAGCTTCTGTTGTTGCCCTGCTAGAGGATACCAGTCTTTCAGACAACTGCTTGTCCTCCTGGACTAGTTTGATAGTTTTTCCTTCTGAAATGTTTACTTGTCTCCAAGGCATGCAGATCAGAGTGCCATAGTAATTACAGAAGGAGGAGGGTTATATCCCCAGTATGATGGAGAGGTTGTTCACATTCATAAGTTGAAGCTTAGGAGTGTCCCTTCCCCCCCCCCACAAAGTTTCATAAACTCTCTGCTACCAACACACCACAAAGACCCACATGTTCACTAAAAACTAAACTAACATGGAATGGACAAGGGAGATTCTATCAGTGGGAATGACTGTAAGTAGGGCTATAGGAAATAAACGAGAAGAGTGAAATTTATTGAAGAAAATTAGCAAAGGAACCAAGGTACTGAGTGCAAATAACTAGGGAGGGAAAAATAAAGATTGGGATGTGATGCCAAGCAGAAGTTTGGACTGCAGGTTAGAGACTAGAAGAGGGTCCAGTGGCTCCTTCCAGTCTTTGTCTTGTGTTTCCAGTCTTTGTCTTGTGTTTCACACTAGGTTTCAGACAGTCTTGTGGGATTTGTCCACATGAGACTAGAAACAAACATTCATCAAAGCCTAATGCCAGCAATAGACCCAGCGCAGGCCCCAAATCCTTGTGCTACTTTGACAGGCATAGCATTGTATGTCAGCTGACACTTGTCCATCGCACATTTGATTATACATATGTATTTGTAGATAAACATGTATCTGTCAAGGCTGGAAGGCATGAGACTTCCTCCCACTTTGTTTCCTGTGTAGAGTTGAGGACCTGGTGGCTATTTTAAGACATGTAAGGATAGTGAATTCTGCTGCCAATTGGGTGACGACCTCTTTTTGAAAACATTAAGGCTGAAGTGCTCTGCGGACTGGCTTCTAGATCCCATTCCTTTCCATAAGAAAATGCCTTAATGACCGTCTGGAATGCAGAGGACATTTGGGTCCTTTATCCCCTTCCCCCATTGAAACCAGTGTTCATTTGTGCTGTACGTACATCTTGGAAGCACCTGCAATTTGCTGCTGCAGCTCCCAAGAAAGTATATATTTTTTTTGTTTTTTCATATTATCTAATTTCACTGCAAACTGTAATTTTTATCTTATGTAATTCCTTGTTCTTCATCTGTATTTACAACATGTGAATGTATTGTTTTATTTGTATACTGTTTTTATGGAGCTTTTCTCCCTGGGACTCCATTGAAAATGGGCTCTTCCTGGCCCAATGGACTATCCCGGCATGCATACTTTAAAAAAATAAAATTTTTGTTCCCTGTACACATCCCTTTCATTGTTTCCTAAACTGAATAGAATGAAGCTTTGATCAAATATTCTAATGCTGACTCTGTATATGATCCTTCCTAGCCATCATAGGACTCAGAGATGCACCACTTTGCCACCAACAAAGAGTCTAAAGCCTTGGAAGTATTCAACAAGAGCTTATCTTCTGCCACATTGAAGATCAGCGCCCTCAAGTACATCTCAGCCGTCTAGATCCTAGTAGGTCAGGCACTGGGAGGAAAAAAAAAAAGGTTCCCTCATCGCTCCCTGAGTTTAGACTTGCAGAGTAAGTGCTCAAGACTGTCTGCAGCACCTAGAGCAGGCTTGTAAATAGCCTGCTCTAATTTTGATTTTGCAGATATGTTTCGGGGAAGCAGGCTTAGAATTGTGCAGGATGGCTTGGTTCTGCCTTTCTTATCCTTATCCTTAAAAAAAAAAAAATCTGAGGCAGTACAGTGTGGCTGCATCCTTCATGAGAGAAGTTTTTCACCTAGCCTTCACAGAATCTGGTGGCTCAACTTCTTAAAAAAAAGAGGATGTCTCTGGGAGGGCCCCTTCAACCGCCTCCACCTCCTCTTTTAGGTGCAGTCGGCCTACCTTGAAGAAGCTGCTTTGCTGTCCAGGCAAAATGCTGAAACTCATGTGGTGTTAGCTGCCAGTGTCAGCCATGTTGTAGGTTCATAGGTGTGTACTAGGCTAATGGCCCTGGAGCCTTTACAAGCCTAGCCCATAGGATTACCCTGGCATCGTGCCACCCAACCTTAGTTCCCAGTGCCTCTGTCGAGAAGAGTCACTGGAGTGATCCCCAGGGTGAATTTTCTATTTCCCATCCACTCGCCAAGATATCTCTTGAAGAGGGCCAGTGAGGCGCTCCACTTGACATGTATGGGAAGTCTATTCCATAGCATGGGCAGCCTCTAGGTTATGAACCTGTCTGTCCAGCTTGTTCTGTTGATTGTGGTAATGAGGTTGAGATCTCTGGAACGTGTAGTGCAGAGGGATTGGGATTTCTTTATATGTAGCATTTCTAACAGAGCTGGGTTAGACATGGCTTTGTAAATCAAACAGAGATCACCTCTAAGTAGGCGATATGAGACAGAATAGTTGGAGTTTTTTGAGTCTGTCCATATAGGACAAGTGTTTAAGGCCTAGAATCCTCTTTGTGAGGTACTTTTGCGGCCTCTCCAGTTGTTGCAGGTGTCTAGTGAGGTACATGCCAAATGGGGCATTGTACTCGATATATGGCCTAATGAGGGAAGAGTAGAGGGAGACAAAGACCTCTTTCTTCCTGGATGCCAAACCCTTAGTAATGATTTGCCACACAGAAGGACTTTCTGACCACAGTGGCAATATGTTGGTCAAATGAGAGGTTGCTGTCAACCTGTGTTCCCAGATATCTTATAACACCTTCTGTGTTTAGTGGACTGTCATCGATGTGGTAATTCATGGGAACTGGGAGTTTTTCCCAAAGGGGTTGACAACACATTTTTTTGGCATTGAGCTTAAGGCCATTGTTCTGACACCAATCGTTGGTCTCACTGAGGCCTTTCTGTAGGAAGTCAACATCACTTAGGGAGTTAATTATGGCACCCAACTTGCAATTGTCTGCGAACTTTGTCAGTCAGAGTCCCTTCGTGTTGGCCTGGACTTCAGAGAAGTTGATACCAAACAGGAGAGGACCCAGGACCAAACCCTGAGAGACTCCGCTCATGACTGGTCGTCAGTCTGACTTGGAGTCAGCTACTTTCACACTGTGGGTTCTATCTGTGAGTCAGTTTGCAACCCACCTAGTGATATAGGGGCTGATGCCTAGCTTAGTGAGTTTTTCTATGATTCCTGAGTGGGGAATGGTATCAAAGGCATTGGCCAGATCAAGGTAGGCTGTATGAACCATCTTGCCTTCATCCACAGCTCTGGTGACTGACTCAAAGAAGTTGACCAGGTTGACCAGGCATGATCTACCCTTCACAAAACCAAACTGTGTGGGATCCAGAGTTTGGAGATTCCCTATATCCTTGTTTATTGGGTCCATAATGATGCGTTCCATAGCTTTGCATATCAGACTCGTCAGGCTAATGGGGCAATAGTTTCCAGGGCCTGTAGTCGCTCCTCCTTTGTGGAGATAGATTACTGTAGCAGTGCCCCATTCGGTAGGGACAAAGCCTGAGGTGAGGTTCTGAATAGGGCACATAGGTGAGGTGCCAGTTCACTCTGTAGTTCATGTAGAACACAGCCAGGGATATTGTCAGGTCCCATAGAAGCTGTATTCTTGGCCTTGGACAGTGCTGTTTTAACCAGTGCAGCAGTAATACTGGGTGCTTGGCAATCTACTGGTATTGTGATTGGTCTTTTAGTGGGGGAGAGAGAGGTAAGGTGAAGCATATCTCAGTAGCCCAACATTTCTTGCCCTGACTGTTGTCTTTAGCCTCTTTTTGGTGGGGAGAGCCGAGATACCCCTTTTTGGACAGCCATTACCAGTGACCTCTCAGATCTAGTAGATAGGTGCTTTTTAGAGATCTTGGTTCCTCCACAAAAGAAAGCTGTTCCTGCAGACTAAGCCACTTTTGTGAAGCCCTTGTGACAGGCTCAGAATATGCTTCTGTAAGTGGCAGTAGAGGCTGTTCTTTTTTCAGAATAAGTTTCATTATTTCGTTAATCCCCCCCCCCTTAGTTTGGATGGGAATGTTAAAATCCCCTCATGGACCTTGACAGCTTAACCTGCACAAGATGGTGTTGGTCATACCTTTCCTTGCACAGTGGTTAGATAGTGTTGCTAGATGTAGTGAATGTTAGCAGTTTAGTGTATAGGATCCACATAGAAGGTGCTTTCATTTATTCTAATGAACACAGCTTTTGTTAGACTACTGCTATTATAACTTTCATTAGTCTCCAATGATATAAATTCTGAGGGCTTAAGAGCTGCTAGAAAGGAGGAGCTAAATGTTTTTCTGCCGAATGGCTGTCGTCTGGAAAACCTGGCTTAGACTCTGCTACAGCTTGCTGTGAGGAAAAGGTTAGTTTTTTGTTTTCTTGTATTTTGTACTGCTTCAGTGCCACCTTCTGTGCAATATTTAAGCAAGGAAAGAGACTACAGTTGTCTCTCTTGTGAGACAGTGAAATTCAGAAATTAAGTTTTCCCCCACTGCCGTGATTTAAACTCTGTTGTCTTTCTAGTTGCCTGCCCCTTATGTTGTTTTGACCACATAGTTCCTTCCCTCTCTTCCTTCATTGGCTGTTGTGAGTAAGCATAACATTATTTTGTGAAATGACTCTCCTTCAGTAATTTAAACTTATTGGCTGTCCCACTATGTTCCATAGAGCCAGAATGCAAAATACCCACTTTCTTCCAATCTATCTTGCTCTTTTAAAATTAGTGGCTCTCCACTTAGATGGCTAAAGCTTAAGTTACTCATATCTAACTGCTTAGTGAACACTGCAGCTCTTAGATGGAAAAAAAATGTTTTAATATCCTTCCGTTTAAAATCTGTATCTTCTCCAAGATTCCTAATTATTGGAGAGCTCACATTCTGCCTGTCAGTAACCATATTGAGATTAGTGCTTCTGTTTTGCTCCTGGTAAGAGAAAAAGCATAGAGACATTATTTCTTGGAGACTGCTGATCACCTGAAAGCCTAAGACTGCTTCATGGGTGCCAGTTTGGAGCTTGTGCTTATATTTTGTTCCTGACTGGTCTGGTTTCTATTCAAGGCATCTAGCAGGAAAAGGCTACAACAATCCTAGAGATGTTTGTATCATCTTGGGGAAGGCTGTTTATCTCCAAAGGGCTTGCGGACTGCATCTCTTCTTGGGATTGGGGCTGTTGTTTTGCTTCTGGCTAGAAAAGAACTTCAGAATTTCAGGCTGTCTCTAAATACATCATAAATTGTCAGGGTATACTTATTAGTTTCCCCTCAAGTGTTTGGCAGTGTCCAGTATAGATGCAGACACCTTGAGTTGACATTTTCCCTGTAAAAGCACCCATGAAATTTCTCCAACAACTAGCTCCACACAGGGCAACTACTTTGCAGTGACAAGCACTGCCCCCAGAGTTGCAAACCAGATACTTTTGACATTACTTTAGACCGTTGGAATGAGAATATAATCAGTAAAAAACGTTCTGTTAACATATGAACTTTCCCACCATCTCTGTTGCCAGCTTGGTGGATATGGGCATCTTAAGGCAGTGTAGAAATTGCCTCATGTTACTGCCAACCAGTTAATTCTCAAACAAACTGATATGGTATGTGAGAGATATATTTACACAAGTCACTGGAGGCAAAGCTCACATACACAAGCACTCCTAATGTCAATCAAGTTGTAAGTAGTGCACACACAGTTCAGAGCAGACACATAGACCCACATATGCTGAGGCACTTAAATTGTAACCTTCCTGTACCCCAAAGACATCCTAGATGAAGTACTCATAACAAATACCCTCAACAGCCCCTAATGCAGTCTTTCAAAACACTCACATCAGCACATGCAACCACATGGAGCCTCTGCTTCAAAGTCCACAAGGCAAGCCACCACCCATTCCAACATTCTGGTTATTGGAGGCTCCATTGTGAGGCACACTGATTGTCACCAGGGTGAGTAAGGAGAAAGGCATGGTCAATTGCTTATTAGGGACCAGGATCCACCAAATTCTGCAGGCACTTTGGTCATTGGACCACAAGTACCAGTGTGACTCAGTCATAGTCCATGTGGGTGTAAATGACCTGAGCTATACCTCCCTAGACTATATGAAGAAGAGACATCATGAAGCTCTTAGAATGTGTTCCAGGTTGGTTTGAGCCTAGCACTGAGCTGCATTTTACCTTCAAGGATGATGCCAAAGTACAAACAGAAGATGACTGACTTTAATAATTGGCTTAGTTTCTGATGTCATTTTAAGGGGGTACAATATTTATCAGGATGGAAGGAGATGGTTAACAGACTACACTGCTTTGCCAAGGATGGTTTGTGCCTTTCCTCGCTAGGCTTTCAGATATTGGCTAAAGCATTGTCTTTCCCCATAGTACCTTTTTAGGCAATGTCAAACTGAAAGTACTTCCAACATAGCAATTCAAAACCCAGAAAATCTAAAGGTGTTGCTGCTCAATGCTAGAGGTCTAAACTTCACTCCTTACAAGCTCTCCTCGACCTAGAGAATGCTGGCATCTGTGCAGTCACCAAGACATGGTTTAGAGCCATTAAGAGCCCCTGGGCAGTGCAAGGCTGTAATGCCTTCCAGAAATTTAGACCAGCTACTACACAGGAACAAAAAGTGGAGATGTCTCAATTTACATAAAAGTGAATATACCTCAAGGCTTATAAAACAGGGCAATGCACTTGTGCTTCTTCATGTTCAAATCACCATAGACAAATTCCCATGCCACTTCCTTGCAAGCTATAGGTCCCTCTTTATAGCCCAGTAAACCCATAATAAGTATTTTTTAACTTATTGGAAACACTCTCCCTCCAACCCAGTACCATATTTATGGGCAACTTTAATTACCACACTATTAACTGGAAATGGTATACGACACCAAACTTGAAGGCACAGTGATTCCTGGATTTTCTAAACACAAACTCCCTGGACCAATTTGTCAATACACCAACCAGTGGTGCAAACATACTGGATCTGGTCCTCACTAATGTGGGAAAGTGCTGCACACCCCCTAGCATAATGTCTTCTCTGGTAAAAGACCACAAAATGGCCTCCTTTGAAGTAAAAAAAAAAAATGGAATATGTATATATGGAATATTCAGGGACTACCCTAAGGCTAACGTCCTACTATTAGGTGTTAACCTGGCAAAATTTCAAGTCCCCATAAACCCTAAGAACACTACTGCCTATGAGGAACTGTTCTCAGAAACCCTATACAAACATGTTAATAGCTGTATAGATGCAACTGTACCCACCAAGTAGTGGTACAGAATTAACTCAAAAAACAAGCCGCTCTGGTGGAATCATGACATCAATAGGTTGTATAAGAGAAGGTAGAAAATCATGGCAAAAATCCAGAGGTGCAGCACCCAGCAGGATAAAAGCTCATTCATCAAACTAAACAACTCAAATAGGAGGACATAGTCTACCAGAATCAAATTTGGGGTAGATCTGGCCTCCCAGGTCAAGGACAACCCCAGAGCATTCTTTAGCTATACCCGCTACCTCAAAGGCAATACACAGTTGTGTGAAGAGCTCATTCTTATTGGAGCCATCTATGCTGAGCCAGAAGATTTAGCAAACCTACTGGCCGACAAATTCATCTCCAACTTTAGCTCTCTTCCCCCTCAATCTTCCCCTCAGGAAATGCCATCAAATATCACTCTCCCTGCTTTCACTAGGGAACAAGTCCTTAATGCTCTCTCTCTAAGGCCAAGAACACTGCATCAATGAGCCCAGACAGTTTCCCAGGATGCCTTCCAAATAGCCTGAAACATGACCTGTCAGGCCGTCTGGAATTGCTGTTTAACTGTAGCCTCAAACAGGCTTTGTACCTCATGAATGGAGAATGGCAAGAGTCATAACTGTGCAAAAGTGGGCCATCTGCAGACCCTGGAAACTACAGAACCATAAATCTCTCTAGTCTTGTATGCAAAACCATGAAAAGAATCGTCATGGAAATGATCAGTAATGACATAGGAAACCTGCAGACACTGGACTCAACCCACTTTGGTTTAGTCAGGGGCAAGTCATGCCTACTCAACTTGGTGGACTTCTTTTAGATTGTCACCAAAGCAGTGGATGAGGGCGAAATGGTTCACACTGCCTACCTTGACCTGGCCAAGGTGTTCGACACAATACCCCACACAAGCGTTGACAAACTCAAGAAGTTGGGTATAAACCCTTATATCACCCAGTGGATAGTCAATTGGCTGACAGGACCCAGTAAATTAGACCTGGGAAGTCCACCTCTGCAAAGAGGTCATTCACAACAGGAGTCCCTCGAGGATCAGCCCTGGGATTGCTCATTTTTGTCATTTACTTCTCTGAAGTCAAGGCCAGTGTCAGTGGCTTCTAGTTGACTAAATTTGCAAGTGATTACAAATTAGGAGCAGTTGTAGAATCCCCCACTGACACAGATGTTCTCCAGGAAGTGCTGACACATCACAAATAACTGGTGTCAAAGCTATGGACTACAACTGAATGCCAAAAAATTCATAATATCCTTCAGGAAGTCATCCACCCCTGGTAGCTATCATATTGATAACAAATCCCTAAGAGTTGGCCCAGTAGTCAGGAACTTGGGGACACACACAGACCATAATCTAGCCTTTGACCATTGCATGTCTACAGTAGCGAGGAAGTCATACTATATTGTGCAACTTATAAGCAAAGGTATGGCTTCTAGGTCCATGAAAGTAATTGTTCCACTGTGTTTCACATTCATCAGACCCATTATTGAGTTCAGTGCCCCCTTTTGTATGTATCTAATCAGGTATATCTAACAACTGAAATGTCCACAGAGATTTCTCACTAAAAGAATACAGGGTGTTAAGTAACATGTCTCTGCTATCCTTAAACAAAAACAAAAAAACAAAAACATCTTACTATTTTCCCACTTTCTATAATTTAAAAGAAAGTTCAGTTACAGAGTTGCTATTCTGAACTGTTTGTAAGTTTCTTGGAGGCCAGTGCTTACTTGGGCTAAATGGAAGTCTCGGTGCTCACCAGTGGCAGTGGTTAACACTGAGCAGCCTGCCTGTCCCTGTAGGAGTGGTTACTGCCTAGAAACTGTAGTTTTATTGGCCATTTTGGGTTAATTCCAAACTCCTTGATCTCTCTCTTAAAACCCTGCAGCCATGTGGTTTTGGCATCTTTCCAGGCTTGATAGTTGTTGCTGAAGCACCTACCAAGGGGAGAAAATGCTGTGAGAAGAAAGGAGCCACTTTTGAGATTTTAAGTATTTTCGTCTGATTTATTTCTTAGAAAAACTGCATTGCCGCCTACTTTTCGGCGTTTTCTTGATTGCAAAAGTTGATATCTGTGTTAGAAACAGTATTTAGAACATACCTAGAGCCTGTTTACTGCATTTTTTGTGTTGCACTTAATTTAAAATAGTTTTTTCTTAAAATTGCATTTTACCTGCCTCTGACCTAGCACACACGTGTTGGGGTCATTTATTGCACTGTTCTGACTAGTTTGCTACTTGTGTGTGTCTGCTATCCTTAAACAAAAACAAAAAACTTGCTATTTTCCCACTTTCTATAATTTAAAAGAAAGTTCAGTTACAGAGTTGCTGTTCTGAACTTTTTGTAAGTTTCTTGGAGGCCAGTGCTTACTTGGGCTAAAGGGAAGTCTCTGTGTTCACCAGTGGCAGTGGTTAACACTTAGCAGCCTGCCTGTCCCTGTAGGAGTGGTTACTGCCTAGAAATTGTAGTTTTATTGGCCATTTTGGGTCAATTCCAAACTCCTTGATCTCTCTCTCTCTCAAAACCCTGCAGCTCTCTTTTTGCGCACAGAGCAGCGCCGATTAAACAGGTTTAAACTATTCCCGGCTCCACAAAGTCTGCTCTTCACTTTTTCCCTTAGAACTGCTCTAAATCTCAAAATAAGCACTCTATTTTCATTCTAAAGCCCTACACTTGCTCGTATAAGTAATCTCATAGGTAAACACGAATAAACTTAAGCACTACACCCTCTTATACTCCTTTTAAGTACTTGCTCCCTATTGGTTCTTTCTGATTAGTCAATAAGTAGTTCCCTATATTATTCAGGCATGTCCAAAGGTCAGTTTCGGGTTTACTCTCCAGTCCAGCTGGTGAAACTGGGAATCTTGAGGCAATGTTACAACTGCCTTATGTATACAGACCACCCTCTCCTCTTCCCAACAAGCTCAAATATATGTGAGAGATGTAACTATATAGCCAAACTGGAGGCTGAGCTCTCTCAACCCAGTACTGGCACAGGCAGTCAGGAGGCGCGAAGGTAACCACACACACCACAAATCCAGTCTCACATAGACCTATCGCATCAGCAAACCAAACACATAAACAAACAAAAACATACTTGGAGGCTCTAAATAAAAATCTGCCTAAGCAGCAGAGACCTCCAGAGCAGATATCCAAGCAGCCACTGCCACAAAACAATACCCACGTAGCACATAGCTCACAAAGTCAGTGTGCCACACAGTCACAGCCCTTAAGGCTAAACAACACACCTAATACACTTGTAATAGGTGACTGTATTGTCAGACACACTGACGTCCCACTCACCAGACTGAACAAGGAGAAGGTCACTGTAAGCTGCCTGTCGGATGCCAGGATCCGCCACATAACACAAGCACTCAGGTCACTCCAAAGCAAGTACAAATATGACTCCATCATTGTCCATGCTGGTGTGAATGACCTGAGACGTACCTCCCTGGACTACATGAAAGGAGACATAGAGGAACTCTCTGATCATGTAGCCCAGTCCGGTATGACCCTGACCTTGAGTAGCATCTTGCCCTCACCAAGAATGATGCCACAGTCTAAAGACAAAATGATCAATTTTAACAATTGGCTAAAATATTGGTGTCAGTCAAAGGGGATCCAGTGTCTGTCAGCATGGGATGACATGCACGACAAGCCACATTGCTTCGCTAGGGATGGCTTGCACCTGTCACCCCTGGGTTTTCAAATACTGGCAAAGGCTCTTGCCTCCCCCATAGTGCCTTTTTTAGGCAAGGCTCAAAAGACAAACCCACCTCCATAGACAATACAAAGAAAAAAAAACTAAGGGTAATGCTGCTCAACGCCAGAAGTCTAAACCTCAAGATGCACGCACTCGAGACTCTCCTCAGTATGGTATGGAGAATATTGATATCTGTGCAGTAACAGAAACCTGATTCAAGGCTCCCGAGAGCACCCCAGCACTAACAGGTTATACTTCATACCATGCTTTTCGGCCCCAAAACTTGGACCGAACCACAAAAGGAGGGGGAGTATCCATATTTATCAAAGATACCCACACCTCCAGGTTAGTGAACACTGCACGAAGCATCGGAGACCATCCATGTGCAACTAACAGTGGGCAAAACTACCTTTCAGTTTGTAGCCTGCTACAGACCACCCTCCCAAACACAGGAACCCCACTCGGCTTTCCTGAGAACACTGGAGTATATGAAGGTCTCTCCAAACACCATTATATTGGGTGACTTCAACTACCCAAACATTGATTGGGAAAACTACTCAAGCCCAAACATCCTCGCCCAACAGTTCCTAGAATTTATAAAGTCAAATGCTATGGAACAACTGGTCACCACTCCCACAAGAGGAGAAAACATATTAGATCTGGTCATCAACATGGGGTCTCTATGTTCCACATCAGAGGTATACCCCTCATTGGTAAGATCAGACCATAAACTAATCTCACTGTACATCCATATTCCGTCCCCACCCCCAGCAAAGGAAACCACGGTGAAGAACTTCTCAAAAGCAAACTTCACACTTCTCAAAACTGAGGTGGAATCCTTCAAAGCCCCCGGGCCAGTGGAAAATACGGCCCAAAACGCAGAATCCTTTACAAAAGCATTCTATGGACGCCTACAGGAATGCATGGAGCATGCAATCCCAAATAAAACCAAGACTCGCTCCTCCAAAGGCAGGAGACCTGTTTGGCGGACCCCGGCCATACATAAGCTATACAACAGAAGGAGAAAGCTACTACATGATGGAGCAAAATCCCAAAAAGGGAAGGCGTCTCTGATCAGTACTAACAAGAAACTACGATCCCTCATAAAATCATCCAAGGCCAGCTTCGAAAGAAAAATTGTACAAGACACTAAAGATAATCACAAGGCCTTCTTTAGTTATGTCAGGAACCTGGGAGGCAACTCCCAGATATGCTCTGAGTTAGTGCAAAATGACAAAAAATACACTGAACCCACAGACATTGCCAACATCCTGGCAGAAAGGTTCAGTGCAAACTTCTCCCCCCCCCCCCCCCCAAAAAGAGCAAATGTCTATCCCAACAGAGTGTAGCCTTCTTGAGATCACAGGTGAGAGCTGCCCTCTCCAAAGCAAAAAAAAAAACAGCATCAATGGGACCAGACAGTGTCCCGGGCTGCGTCTTACACGAGCTACAAGAAGAACTAAACCCTCATATAAAGTCACTGTTCAATCTCAGCCTTACTACAGGATATGTACCCAAGGAATGGTGTACAGCAACAGTGGTCCCACTCCACAAAGGTGGTGCCACAACAGACCCCGGAAACTATCGCCCTATAAGCCTGATTAGCCTGGTCTGCAAAGCTATGGAGCGTATCATCATGGAAATCATAAACAAAGACATTGGGAATCTCCAGACACTGGATCCTACCCAATTCGGCTTTGTTAAGGGCAGATCTTGCCTCTTGAACCTGGTCGACTTCTTTGAAACAGTTACCAAAGCCATAGATGAAGGGAAGGTAGTCCACACAGCCTACCTGGACCTCGCAAAAGCCTTCGACACAATGCCGCACTCGGGCATCATAAATAAGCTCACCAGCTTAAATATCAACCCCTATGTCACAAGATGGGTTGCAAACTGGCTCAGGGATAAAACCCACATGGTCAGAATAGCAGGTGCCATGTCAGACTCTAAACCAGTTACAAGTGGCGTCCCACAAGGCTCAGTCCTGGGACCTCTCTTGTTCGGTATATATTTCTCCGAGGTACTACAGGCTAACACGGGTGGACTATGGCTGACCAAGTTCGCAGATGACTGCAAACTGGGTGCCATAATCGACTCTCCGGCTGACATAAGCATCATCCAAAAGGGTCTCACAGAGACGGATAACTGGTGCCAGAGCCATGGCCTAAAGCTAAATGCCAAAAAGTGCATAGTCATCCCCTTTGGGAAAAACAAAGTGCCCACAAATTACCACATAGGTGGTAATCCATTAAGTACGGAAGAAGTAATTAGGGACTTGGGGACCCAAGTAGATAGCAATCACTCCTTTGACAATCACGTTGCCAAAGTGGTTAGAAAGACCTTCTATATAGCCCACCTTATCATGAAAGGGTTCACATCTAGATCAAGAGAGGTCATTGTGCCCCTCTACTCATCACTTATCAGGCCCATAATTGAATACAATGCCCCATTTGGGATGTACCTTACCCGACACCTGCAGCAACTGGAAAGACCCCAAAAGTACCTCACCAAGAGGATCAAGGGACTCAAACAGATGCCCTATGCAGTTCGACTAAAGAAACTCCAGCTCTACTCAGTTGCGTACCACCTACTCAAAGGCGATCTGTGTCTGACATATAAAGCCATGTCCAACCCAGAATTAATGGACATGCTTCACCTCAGGAAATCCAAATCCCTTAGAGCTACACGCTCTAGGGACTTGAACCTCAGCACAGAAATAAATAGGACATGCTGGAGGGACAGATTCATATCCCAGAGGCTCCCCTCACTCTGGAACAAAATCCCAATTCATGTTAGGCAGAGCCCCTCACTGACCCTCTTCAAGAGAAATCTTGATGAGTGGATGGGAGATCGTAAGTTTACCCCTGGGATCTCTTCTGTGTCCCTGCTTGACAGAGGTACAGTAAACTAACCTTAAAAGGGCTACCTTCTGTCAGAGGCACAATCAACTAATCTAAAAGGGTGGAAAAAGCCAAGCACACTCTGGCTAGGCTTATAAATGCCCTAGGGCAGATAGCCTAGTATCAGCCTATGAACCTATGTCCTGTTATGCAGACTGCCTTAAGGCCCTATGCTTGTAGTTTGTCTCCTACAGGCTGTTGAGGGAGATCTATGCCTGCCATATAAGGCTTTTCAAACCCCACCCTGATGGACTTACAAAACAAAGAGCACTAGAATTACCCATTCTAAAGACTTAAACCTTGCCTGAAATATGGATAGGACCTGCCATGTATCCCAGAGGCAACCCTTTCTCTGGAATAGGCTCCCCATCCATGTGAAGCAAGTGCATTCCCTAACCCAGTTCAAGTGTAACTTTGACAGTTGATGGGGAACAGGAAATTCATCCCTGGTTTGGCACCTCTGTCTCTAATGGGCACAATTAGCCTGTAATTGGTTCATCCCCTCTCCCAGGCCCCTGCCTGTAAATGTTTCAACTCTCAAGCCCTTGCTTAGAATTATCAAAGGTACCAGAACTTTTCAGAGATTCAGGATGCATGGCTAGGCTTAAAAAGGCCCTTGGGGTCATTAGCCTAGTAAACACCTATGAACATATGAACCTATCTCTTTAGTGGACGCTTTGATAGCTGCATTTCTCGGAGGGTAACTATAATGTAAGAGAAGCAAGATGTTCATCGTGTTTCACTGTTGCAGTCATTACACTTGGGTTATCCTGCTGGCAGGCTACCCGCAGTCGGCCTGAATTCCAAAGTCCTGATCCGGCTTTGGTTGCTGTCGCCTCTTCCCTGACATCAGTGTGTCAGGGGTATAAAAGATGCAACAGATGCCATTTTCTTCAGTCTTTCTTGCCGTGCGGTGCCCGAAGCAAAAGCAGTTTGCAAGTGCCAGTCAGCCGACTCCTGAGATTTTCAAAAACGAATTTCAGATCTGAAGTCTTCAATAAAGCTAAGTACCCCGTTGGGGAAACTTTTTTCTTGCTCCAGACCGACATCAGAAAAAGTTAACAATTGTATTTCTTGTGGGAAGCAAATACCTCATAAGGATTTTCATTCTTACTGTATTCCTTGCCTAGGCCCTGACCACGACGTTGCTAGCTGTCGGTTTTGTGCTAGATTTAACCAACGCACTATTGAGCGTCTGTACGATTCCGCTTTTCATTACTTTGGCCGAAGGTTTAATTGTATAATGCCGTCGGAACAGCCGACGACTGGAGTTTATAAAAAACACAAGGAAAAGGACAGGCATCCGAGGTCCAAAACTGACGACGAGGCCTCCGCTAGGCCAGTCGCTGGTTCGCCAGTTCTCAGTGAGGCGCTTTCGCAGCCCCTGACACCCGCTACCGACTCCCATGTGGAGACAACTAGGCCTCTAGATACTCGAGATATTGGAGACTTGGAAACTATTCCCTCAGATAGGTCCGGAGCCGCTGAGCAGGCATCGGCTTCTGAGGGTGTTTTCAGACCTACACAGTTATATGTTAAGCCAACCTCAGCTTCCAAGGCAAAGACTAAAACAGCTTTAAAGACAAAGAAACAAGTACAGCATTCTCCTGGACAGACTTCCATGCCTAAGAAACAGATGCTTAAAATGGCCGAAGACCTAATTACTTTGATTATGGGTTTCCATCCCCCTCCTGATAAGAGGCCTAGGCAAGACACAGAATATGATTTCTCTGATCAGGTTTCCATTTCCTCTGACTCCTCTTCAGAACAGGGATACTCTCTGCCTCCCTGTGAGGATTCTGATGCTGAAGAATCTATTCCTTCAGCTTCTCCTCCTGAGGGTCATTCTTTTGGGGAAACCCTGCATACCATGAGGGAGCATTTCCAGTGGGAAAGCCAAGATTACTCAATCAAAGAAATGGCTCAGAGACTTTCTTCTACTACCCCAGCATAGACCTCTTGCTATTCCACCTGTTCTAGACATTGTAGATGATGTATTTTCAGAGTCTGGCCTGTCTCCTGACTCTTTGCCTCCTGCACCTGTTAAGCCAGACAGATACTACAGGGTTCCAGACTCTCATAAATTTCTTTATAAAAACCCTGATGCTGACCCAGAAACAATATCTCAGGGTTCCAGAGGGGTCAAGGCCTCTACTGCTAAAAACCCTGTTCCCTCGGATAGGGATTCTAGGTCACTGGACAGATGGGGGGAAAAAAGTTTACACTTCTGCTACCTTGGCTGTAAGGGCTTTAAAATGACAGTTTCATATGCTTAAATATCAGCAATACTTAATGTCACTGATGAAACAGAAAATGTTGTCAAATTCGGAATGTTCTGAAAACAAGGAACTGCAGGATTTATTGCATGCAGCTGAACAAGTGGGAAAGCATACTTTGCAATGTGGTTTTGATTCACTGGAGGCCTCTTGTAGGGCCGCTGTTACAGGTTCTGTTATTAGAAGGCATACTTGGTTAAAGGAACAGAATTTGCCTGATCATGTTAAAGTAAAATGATTGGATGCTCCATTACATCATGATACTTTGGTGTAAAGGCAGAAGAGGTGTTGAAAATGGAGGATAAAGCAAAATCTATGCAGACAGTAAAGGATTTCTTACAGGTACAACCTCCCAGATTTAGCAGGAACTGGCCTTCTAAAAATTGGTCCTTTCCAGTATCAGACAGGCCACAAAGAGGCAGATAACAACCCCAGGGCTCATACAGGCCAAAACAATGGGGTGCTACTACCTCCAAAAGCGGAGAAGACAAATTACAGCCATATAGGAAACAGTCGCAATGACCTTCCTCTGCCAATGCCAAGCACTTATCTTTTGGCATCACCCTTAGGGGGGAAAGCTAGCACTTTTTTCACAAAATTGGCACATGATCACCCAGGACAGATGGGTCTTAAACATAGTCTCTCAGGGCTACAGGTTCCACTTTCACACCCATCCAAAGGCAAAAGGTATGCCAGACCTGCCACACAATCAATGGGCAGAGGCACAAAAACAAGTTTCATCTCTCATGGACATGAGGGCTATTCAGCCAGTACCACAGCAAGAGCAGGGACAAGAATTTTACTCAAGACTTTTCTTAGTGCCTAGAAAAGACAAAGCCTGGAGACCAATTCTGGACCTGTCTATTTTAAACACTTTTCTGGACATTCCAAAATTCAAAATGTTGACTCTGCAGCAGCTTCTGCCCATGCTGGGCAAGAAGGCTTGGCTTGTAACGTTGGATCTCAGAGGCATACCTGCATGTCCCAATCAGACAATCTTGCAGAAGATACCTTAGATTCATAGCTGGCTCAATGCACTACCAATTCGCTGCACTGCCCTTTGGCTTATCTACTGCGCCTAGGGTCTTCACAAAATGCCTGGCACCAGTAATTGCATTTTGCAGACAAAGAGGAGTTCAAATATATCCCTACTTGGATGACTGCCTTATTCAAGCAGAGAACAAAGACATTCTACTAAAGCATCTGGCGTTTGTAAAAAGATTACTAATTTGCCTAGGGTACACATTAAATGAAAAGAAATCAAAACTAGTACCCTCTCAAGAGATAATATTCCTGGGTGCAAGCTTAAATACAACTGCCCAGATGGCTTATCTCACGCCAAACAAAGGCAACTGACTTCATACTTCAAAAGCATGGCAACAAAGACCCAGTTATCTGCAAGAAATAATCTGCAGGCTTTGGGCTTCATGGCATCCTGCATTCTGCTAATTCCATATGCAAGACTGCATATGAGGAAGCTACAATGGTACCTAAAAAGTGTTTGGACTCAACATTGCCACAGCCTGGAAGCATTAATTACTCTCATTCCCTGACTACAACAGGAGTTTCGATGGTGGGCACAGGCCTGTCACCACAACAAGGGACAGCCATTCACCTTACCCACAGCCAGGCAGACACTAACAGATGCATCAAATTATGCCTGGGGGGCCCACATGGCAGGAAAATGTATTCAGGACACATGGCCCGCAAGCCAAATCATATCAATCAAAAAGAAATGTTAGCTGTACAGAATGCCCTGACAGCCTTCAAGGATTTACTCCATCCAGGACAACTGCTGATAAAAATGGACAATACTACAGTCATGTGGTACATAAACAAGCAAGGAGGCACACATTCCTACCCCCTCTGCAGGCAAGCCACGACTTTGTGGAACACAGCATTGACTTA
Source organism: Protopterus annectens (assembly GCF_019279795.1). Classification (NCBI taxonomy): domain Eukaryota; kingdom Metazoa; phylum Chordata; order Ceratodontiformes; family Protopteridae; genus Protopterus; species Protopterus annectens. The sequence goes on from NC_056745.1 coordinate 440,451,352, forward strand.
TCAAGTGCACCTGCAAGCACAATTCCTGCCAGGAAAAACAAATACTCTGGCGGACGAACTAAGCAGAAACCTCATGGACCCTCACGAGTATAAACTAGATCCACAAGTCTTCAGCATGATAACAAGGAAATGGGGATGCCCAGACATAGATCTATTTGCCTCCCATCACAACTGCCAACTACAGAGATTCTGCGCAAGGACTTATCACAAACAAGCATAGAAAGTGGATGCTCTATCATTCAGCTGGAAAACCCTTACAGTTTATGCCTTTCCTCCACTGCCTCTCCTCCCCAAGTTACTCCTAAAGGTCAGACAAGAGAAGCCAAAAATAATACTGATTGCCCCAGACTGGCCACGCCAGCACTGGTATCCAATCCTGAAGAACTTGTCCCAAGGCCCAGCCTGGACGTTACCTCAAATTCCTCATCTACTGACCCAACAAAACAAACAGATCCTGCACGGCCAACTCAGCAGTTATGGATGTTATTTTGGAGTCCAGGAGGCCCAGCACCAGAAAATCTAATGCAGAAAAATGGAAGAGATTTTGCGCTTGGAACCAGGCACAAGGAATTGACACACTTGTACCAAATATTCCTCAGATTTTACAATACCTAACTGAGATGCTGGACAAAGGTTGATCCTTCTCATCAATTAAGATCCATGCCTCTGTCATTTCAGCTCATTGCAATACGGACCCACCTATTTTTTCGCATCCACTGCTGAGGCAGTACCTCAGGGGGGCCAAAAACATAAGACCTCCAAGGAGAGCACCAATACCTACATGAGACCTCAATTTGTCTTGGAAAAGCTCACACTGCCTCCTTTTGAGCCAGCCAATACAGCCGACATAAAGTTTTTATCATGGAAAACAGCTCTGCTCCTAGCAATAACCAGCAAGAAGAGTCTCAGAGTTAGACATTAATGGCTGTGGAAACTTTTATTATTTTCCATCCGGACAGGGTTTCTCTAAAGACAAACCCAACATTTATGCCTAAGGTAGTGTCCAGTGTGGCTCTTAACCAAACTATTAATTTGCCTACTTTTTATCCAAACCCACAGAATAAAGGGGAGAGACTTCTGCATTCTTTGGACATACACAGGCAGCTACGCTTCTACTTGGACAAAACTAAAGCTTTCAGAAAGACTGAACAACTTTTAATGGCATATGCTGCAGGATCTCAAGGAAAGGCTATTTCAAAGCAGACTATTTCAAAATGGATAGGCCACTGCATTCATTTCTGCTATTCACAACATGGCAAATCACTGCCTAAGGGCATTAGGCCACATTCTACCAGAGCAGCAGCCACTTCAACAGCCTTCCTCAGAGCAGTACCAACCAAGGATATTTTGGAGGCTGCAACTTAGACTTCAGTGCACACTTTTACAAAGCACTACCACTTACCTCGTACTCTAAATCCAGAGCAGGCTTTGCCACTGCAGTTCTGCAGGGCCTCATAGCCACTCCTAATTCTATTTAGACCCAGCCACCCAACCTCAGCTTTGGGATTCAACCCAAGTGTAATGACTGCAACAGTGAAACACGATGAATATAGTACAGTTGTGTACCTACCATAAATGTAGATGTTTGAGAGTATTCACTGTTGCAGTCCAGGTTACCCTTCCTCCATCGCCCTTTTCATTGCTGGGACTTATCTGTACTTCTCTATTCTATACAACCTATGTGGTGTATTTGCTTGTAGATGAAGGTAAAGTTTCTGTTAGTGCATGCTTTTTTATATGCAGAATTTTTAGCCTACCCTTTTGGGGGCACCTGACATCTGGGGCAAGAAAAACTGAAGAAAATGGCGTTGGCTGCATCTTTTATACCCCTGGCGCACTGACGTCAGGGAAGAGGTGACAGCAACCGACGCCGGACCAGGACTTTGGAATTCAGGCCGACTGTGGGTAGCCTGCCAGCAGGATAACCCAAGTGTAATGACTGCAACAGTGAATACACTCGAACATCTACATTTATGGTAGGTACACAACTGTACTTTCTGTTCCTTTGTTGTAAGGTTGTTTTCATTGGCTTGGGATTGGGCTTTAATTGTTAGTAATCACTGCAACAGGCCAACATAAAAGAGAGTCTTCAAAAAGCGGAAATGTCAAGAAAAGAAAAAGGGTAAGTCAAAGAGGCATGCTGGCAGCAGTACCATGGGACCATCTAATAAATTAAGTTTACATAGACGAGCTTTTCTCTTCAAAAATCACACCTATTGCTCTCCCTATTCTTTTAGGTGCAGGCTGATCATTTAAAGCAGTAGAAGGAGATATCTTCAGACAAATGGGTAGATGGGTAGTAGATGTGATCACTTCAAGATATGATATAGAATTTAAGGCCATCTGGCCTTTCTTGGGGAATGTTCCCAATTCCAGAGGATTAGCTAGATTTGTTGGGATGCCCTGCTGGTCCAGGTAACTGTCGAAAGTGTACCATAAGAAGAGCTTTAACAAACTTCTGCTCCATATTATTCCTGCTACCCCAAGAAAGACATGGAGACCCATTCTGAAACTTTCAGTTCTAAATCTCTTCTTAATGATCCTAAAGTTAAAATGATTACCTTGCAGTCCTTTCTCCTCATAATGCCTGGAGTATTTATGGTTTCTCTGGACCTTGAGGACATGAACCAAGGAACAAGGAGCATAGATTCCTCAGGTTCAGACCAGGGGATCACCACTTTCAGTGTATCTTTTTACTACCTGGGCCTTTTCCTGCTCGCAGGGTTTTCACTAAATGTGTAGTCCCAATAGTGATTTTTCCTAAGAACTAAAGGCATTCACATTTACCTATACTGTGATTGCCTCCTGGAAGAGTAGTCCAAAGATAAACTGCAAGGTTCCAGTACATTCTCTGTTGTCTCCCAAACATGAGCTTCTCTGAATTTACCAAGTCCAGTGTGATGCTCTGAACAATCCACTGACTTCCTAAGAACCCTTCTGGACAGCTCACTATTGAAATGTCTGCACTCAAAATGCCAAGTGCTGACAAATGAGGAGAAAAAAAAGAACAAAACTACTGGAGAAGAGCGAATCTCAAACATTGGTCTACTCCTTTAAACTTCTTTTTTTTTTTTGCAGAGGGCAAGACCCCTGTACCCCCCCTCCCAAATTTATATGCATCAACTCCGAGATCGGCATAAGCCAGAGAAAAGAAGCATTCAGAGAAATGGCCATCTTGGACTTGGTATATGTAAATTCATTTTTTTTTTCCGCCATTCACTCTGTTTTGGCATTTTAGCGGATCCCAGCATTTCAGATGGTTACCATCCTGGACACAAGCCTGAAGAGAGTTTTCCTTTCTACAACGTACCCAACACTCTATAGGTGACTCTATAGTCGGGCACAATGATGTTCCCACTCACCAGGCTAAACAAGGAGAACGTTACTGTCGGCTGCCCGTCTGGTGCCAGGATCCACCACATAACGCATGCACTCTGGTCACTCCACAGCACATACAAATATGACTCCCTTATTGTCCATGTTGGTGTGAATGACCTGAGACGTACCCCCCTGGACTACATGAAAAGAGACATGGAGGATATCGCCAATCTTGTAGCCCAGGCAAATATGACCCTAGCCCTGAGTAGCATCCTGACATCACCCAGAATACTGCAGTACAAGGACAAAATGATTGACTAAAACAACTGGCTAAGCTTCTAGTGTCATTCTAAGGGGGTACAGTATCTGTCTGCCTGGGATGACATGATCGATAGACCATGATGCTTTGCCAGAGGTGGCTTGCACCCGTCGCCCTTGGGATTCCGGATACTGGCTAAGGCTCTTGCTACCCCTGTAGTGCCTTTTTTAGGCAAGGTTCAAATGAGAAATTCACCACCTTAACAGGTACAAGCAAGCAAAATCTGAGGGTAATGCTACTCATTGCTAGAAGTCTAAACCTCAAAATGCATTCACTCAAGACTCTCTTTAAAATGGAGAACATCGACATCTGTGCAGTGACAGAGACCTGGTTCAAGGCACCAGAGAGCACCCCTGCATTACAAGGCTATAATTCATACCACACCTTTCGGCCACCTAACCTGGACCGAAACACTAAAGGCGGAGGCATGTCCATATTCATTAAGGATATCCACACCTCCAAGCTAGTTGCTCAGCATAATGCATCCAAGATTATCCAAGTGCAACTAACTCTGGGCAAGACCGCAATCCAAATTGTAATTTGCTACAGATCCCCCACCATGCCCCAGGATTCCCACTCCTCATTTCTTGATACACTGGAAAATATTAAGGGTACAACCCAGCACCCTAATAATGGACGATTTCAACTACCCCACCATTAACTGGGAAAACTACTCATGCACCAACTCCTTTGCTCAGTGTTTTCTGGAATTCATAAAATCCAATGGCTTGGATCAACTTATCCACACCCCCAGCAGGGGCAGCAATATCCTATACCTGGTCATTACCAACATGAGCCACCGGTGTTCCACACCAGAGGGTCAATTCCTCGTTGGTCACATCCGACCACAAGCTAATCACCCTAGACATCCACATCCTGCCCCTACCCCTCCGTTAGGGAAGCCACTGTAAAAAATTTCTCCAAAGCCAACTTCACACTTCTTAAGACAGAAGTGGCAAACTTCATAACACCCATGCAGACAGACAATAGAGGTACGACTGCTGAATCCTACACAAATGCACCTTATAAGCACTTACACGAGTGCATGGATCGTGCTATCCCTAACAGAACCAAGATGCTATCCTCCAAAAAAAAAAAAAAACAGTCTGGTGGTCCCCTGCTATAAACTCTACAACCGAAGAAAGAAACTGTTGCAAAAAAAAGAGTAAAATCCCATGATTGGAGGAACTCCCTGGTCAGCCTCAGTAAGAAGCTGAGATCCATCATAAAATCCTCCAAAGCTAGTTACGAAAACAAAATCGCCACTGATTCTAAGGACAAGCACAAAGCATTCTATAGCTATGTCAAGAATCTCAGTGGCAACACTCAGATCTGCTCTGAGTTACAACACAATGGCACAAAATATACAGAACCAACTGATATTGCCAACATCCTGGCAGATAGGTTCACAACTAACTTTGCCCCCTCTCACCCCCTAATGGGGCCCATCTCTATACCGGAAGAATGCAAAGTTCCTGTAATCATGGCTGCACAGGTAAAAACCACACTCCAAGCCAAGAACACAGCATCCATGGGACCTGACAACATCCCAGGCTGTGTTCTACACGAACTGCAGAATGAACTGGCACCCCACCTAACGACCATGTTCAATCATAGCCTCATCTCAAGCTTTGTGCCCACTGAATGGTGCACAGCAACTGTTATCCCACTCTACAAAAGGGGAGTTACCACGGACCCCGGGAACTACCGTCCCATTAGCCTAACGAGCCTGGTCTGCAAGGCCATGGAATGTATCATCATGGATCTTATACACAAAGACATTGGTAATCTCCAAATTCTGGACCCCACCCAGTTCGGGTTTGTAAAAGGCAGATCATGTCTCCTAAACCAGATAGACTTCTATGAAGTGGTCACCAAAGCCGTAGACGAGGGTAAGGTGGTTCACACAGCCTATCTAGATCTCGCCAAGGCTTTTGACACCATCCCCCACTCTGGAATTATAGATAAACTCACTAAACTATGTATAAATCCCTATGTCTCAAGATGGGTTGCCAACTGGCTCACTGACAGAACCCACACTGTGAAAGTAACAGACTCCAAATCCGACTTCAGACCAGTGACAAGTGGAGTACCACAGGGTTCAGTCCTGGGTCCTCTCCTGTTTGGTGTCTACTTTTCTGAAGTACAGGCTACCACGGAAGGTCTTTGGCTAACAAAGTTTGCAGATGACTGAAAACTAGGAGCCATAATCGAAACTCCTAACAATGTGGACATCCTACAAATGGGCCTCATGGAGACAGATGCCTGGTGTCAAAGCCATGGCCTCAAGCTCAGTGCCAAAAAGTGCATTGTCATCCCCTTTGGTAAAAACTGTACCCATGAGCTACCACATAGGTGGCAGTCTAACAACAAAAGTGTGATGAGACTTTGGCACACAGATTGACAGTAGTCTCTCCTTTGATAATCGCATTGCCACAGTAGTCAGAAAATCCTTCTGTGTGGCACACCTCATCACAAAAGGTTTCTCATCCAGGAAAAAAGAGGTCATTGTTCCTCTGTACTCGTCACTCATTAGACCCATTATAGAGTACAATGCCCCTTTTGGTATGTACCTCACAAGACATCTACAGCAACTGGAAAGGCTGCAGAAATACCTCACAATGAGGATTACTGGCCTCAAACAGATGCCCTACGCAGACCGTCTCAAAAAACTCCAGCTTTACTCCATTGCATATCGCCTAACATACAAAGCTATGTCAAACCCAGAGCTGTTGTCTACTTAAAGAAATCCCAATCTCTCCGAGCTACACGCTGTTGGGACCTAAACCTTCTCACTACAATAAACAAAACATGATGGAGGGATAGATACCTGTCCCAGAGACTTACCATACTCTGGGACAAACTACCTATCTATATCAAACAAAGCTCGTTATTGGCACTCTTCAAGAAAAATATTGATTGGATGGGAAATAGGAAATTCACCCCGGGGATCATCTCTGTGGCTCTGCTTGACAGGGGCACAGGAAAATAATTATCTTGGGTGGTGAAAGCCAGGGTACCTTTTTGGCTAGGTGTATATAGGCCCTAGGGCCAATAGCCTAGTACCTACCTATGAACCTACAGAAAAAAGTCATGCTCTTAGAGATGTTTTTCATACAGTAGACAGTGGACAGACCTCACAGCAAGGGAGTTCCCCAGACCTCTGGGATTATATGACATCCATTACTGTTATAACTGGTAAGGCTCTTTATGAATAGAATTCAGTGGTACATAAGGAATCTGTTGGGGGAAAAAACATTCACAACCTATACAAAAGGAGCTTCCAGGAATGTCATGCATACCAAAAGAGTGTTTACTTGGTGGGCTTCTCATGTCAAGCTAAATATTGAGGATACCTTTTCACCCATAGTAGCTCCCCCACCACCACCAGTGAAACAGTGACGACCTTTGCATTGGACCTTGGCTGGAAGGGCACACAGTTGCAGCAAAAGTGTAAAATGAATTGGCCCAGAAACAGGATGTCATCATCCGAGATGTTGCCAGTTACTCTGACATTAAGACGGTTGGAAACCAGGCATTATTTAGCATTAGATCACTGTTGCAGTAGCCCAAACTGTATGGGACATAACCTGCCAGTTATATAATTATAAGGATGTTATGACCACTCAAAACTCTGTCCAAGAAGTTGGTAGTACAGAGTTGTTGCAGCATAAAAAACAAATTTAGGGATGATGTTTTCAGGCTGGTGACTATGGCGGTAACACAAGGTTTTTCAAGCATCTTGTCCACAAACATTTGGACATCCTTATGGCAGATAAACTATCTGAGTTAGTTCCTGGACGTTGTTTATTTTCTTACAGAAGAGGAAAAACTATTGGCAATTACTTTAATCATTGTAAAAAAGGGTTGGACATAAAATGGACACACAGAAAACAATAGATTACCTCCTTGTGGTGGGTTGCCAACCATGTGGGCATTGTTCTTGCATGTAAGTATGTTTTAAAAGCAAAACAATTTACATCTAGGAATACCTCCAAAGTTTTTTATATCCTTTGTTTTGGTACTTGCTGTTCTGACTGGGTAGTTTATTTAGCTACTTGCATATGTTCAGCTTTTTATATAGGACAGGTGTCCAGACAATTTAAAACTCGGATTTTTGAGCATATGAGTGACATTAGAAACAGCTGCCTGTCTAATGCATTATGTAAACATGTCCAGAAAAATACTTTTGCTGTGTTTAATTTCACTGTTATTGACAGGATTAATCTAGCTTTATTTAGTAAGTTAGGTTAGCATGGTATCCTGAATAATAAGGAATATTCCTAGATAGTGAGATTGAGGGCTTTATTTTCAGTGGGGCTCATTGAAGTGATGTTGTGTCTTTAGATGGGTGGTGATTCTCTAATGGTTTTGTATTACTTGTACATTTAAATGTGGCATTATTGTTTGGAACTTGAACACTGGTGAAAGCATGGAGTTGCTGAAACCGGTCTTTTCCTTAATGAAATAATAATAAATAAATGATTTTGCTGATTTGAAGTGCTGGCATCTGTTTGGATTCATCATTTTGCCTTTGCAATTGGCTGTACCTGCACAGACTTGTATTCAGCATCAAAAAGAAGTACCCAGTGACGTGATGGTTTGCTATATGTGGATTTTTCTCCTCCTGCAGCTGTTTTGCCTGCCTTACAGGATAATTTCCTTGCAGTCATCTATGCCTGATAGCTACCTGCCCCACGAAAGTCTGATAAATTATTTAAGGCTCCCCAAACTTACCCTTTTTTATTCCGTGCCGTAATTTCTCTGTCAAAAAACATCTTCTGATAAACAGCTTATAACAGCCAACTGTATTAATTCTGAAAAAGATGGGCAAGTCACCAACAGGTTTGAGAAGAAAGTTTATACTTCTTCCAGCTTAGTCTTCAAAATAATGAATTGTCAGATTCACATGTCTAAGTTTTTCGTGGCTTCCTTTTACAATGTGTGAAAGTTAATTGATGACCATCTTTCTTCAGAGATTGACATCTCTGAATTCTCTAATATAGTCTGTGTCTCAGGTAGCCAAACACTCTAAAATGTTCTTATGACATTGCTGATGCTGTTTCTAGAGCAGCTGTCACTGGGTCAGTAGTGAAAAGATTTGCCTGGTCATGTTCCCAGAATTTCACCACAGAAGCCAATCAATGTGACCCTGTGTTAAATTAAAAACAAAAAAACTTGTAAAACTAGTTGTTACATTCTTTAATACAATATTTAATAAAAAATGAGTGCTTCCATCTGTATAACATTGAGTCTTGCATCAGAATTAAAGGCATTTAAAACCTTTGAGCACAAATCACATGCATTAACTTTGTGTTGTCAACCGCTAGAAGAATGTTTACAAAGTGACTGTCTCCTGTAGCATTGCAGGTTGAAGGGCATTCACATTTTTCCATATTTGGATGACTGCGTTAGTTTTGCAGATTCTTTTACAAGTTAAGAGTCCTGTGGCTTTCATAAAAAAGAAAAAAAAAATCCTCTTTCACTGGAGACACACACTTTCCCTCTCTGACAGAAAGGAAGAGGAGGAGGCATGGATTGACTGTGTTCTATCTGGGACACAATGTCTTAATTTCTGATATTGGGGAGAGGCCAGCTTGTTCCACAATATTAATAGTTGAGAGAGCTTGGTGAGTGTGGTGTAACTTGCCTGCAGTTGTTTTGTGTATATCGTGAGTATTTGCTACAACAGTGATCCTACTCAGACATCTAATGTTATGGTTAGTTTATTTGCACAACTGTACTGTTTGGGTCAGCATTCTCGGGCAGTACATTGTCTTGCTATTTCATTGTATTTTGTTATTCCTGGATGTAATTCATGTATTGTTTCAAGTATCAGTCGTCTTAGTTGCTTGGAAATATTAATTTCAGAGCTTTGAGCATTTTGAATTCAACTTATTTCTTCCTTAAAGGAAGTAAAGTTTTTTTTTCTTACTAATGATTTTTGTTTGGGCCATCTTCTCATTTTAATTTCTTTTAATAACTTCATTTCAAAGTTTGTCTCAGTAAATCTTTGAAATCTTTAACTTTTGTGTCATTTAACTGCAGTACTATCCAGAAAAGTTATAGTTCTAGCAACTCTTCACACTCCACTCCTTGCTTCATCCCCATTTTGCTTTCAGATTATTCTTCTGTAAATTAATCTGCCACAGTATAGCATGTACCTTTTGCAAAGACCTTCTGTATGTACTATTCAAGAGTATGATTTGTTTCTACCTGTACTTTACCATAGCCATATTTTCTCACATCCGTACACAATTTCTGACAGTTCTTTCACTATCTATACATCTGTAAATGTTCTGGACTCTTAGGCATATGCAGTTTGTTCTCTTGCAGAATCACAACTCCTGTAACACTCTTACTGGCATCCGTGTGAAAAAAGCTAGCTTATTCATATTCCAGTATTTTAACATGGGCATTTACATAACTAGTTTCTTAATTTTTACAGTCTGTATTGTTGCACCTTTCCCAAGCTTCGTGTTCCACAAACAACTTCCCTAGTCACAGTCATCTCAGACATATAGATAGTAATTTTCCAAGATACTAAATTATATGTAGAAATGTCTATATTTGTGTATCAAGTTTTAGTCCATCTGATGTTAGGATAAAGATGATTGTATTTCAGAGTTGATAGTCCTCTTATTTAACTTAAGACAGTACAATGTGAATATTTTTGGCATTTTCTTAATAGTTTGTTTTAGTCGCTTTATTCAGATCTTTGCAGATCTTTCCAAATATGAATATTGCCGTGCTTTATAATAATCATTCTGTTAACGTCTTCTGTTTCGGATTGTTTTGTAGTGGCATCCAGGCTTTCCACTTACTTTAATTTTTGTTCTGGTTTACTCCTAAGAGTGGCTGGTACTTTCTTTGGAGCATTATACTACTGTCATATCCTAAGGATTTACTTGCATTTGATGGTGGTCTGGTGGCTTTTTTAAGTCTTTAAGTACACCAGCATGGCTATGAATTATATTTATATTGTTTCTCTGACATTGTAACTGTCACTGTTTATTTCATTTATCCTTTGTTGACTGGGTTATTCCCATTAGGCTGCTAGCCTCTTTTCAGAGGAGAACCAAAGTGGTATTTGTACTACTAGCAAAACGTAGCCAGGACACCAGGGACTGTTTCTGTACACATTCTTTGCTTTGACACTGTAAAATTTTCACCATCTTGTCTTCACACAAGCCAGAAAGCCCTTAGTACTAGGAGAATTTCCTTGCTGAAGAGCTGTGATTTGAAACAGGACATTATACTTATTTTTGTATCCTAGTTCAGTTGTTTTTTTACTCTGTTTTTATTTGATTTCACAAATTTAAGTGTACACACAAGCCTGCTTTCTGTGCATTTTAACTCAGGTGCTTCAAAATTATCTTCAGACATAACAGTTCAATTTGCATATGTCTAGTTCAATTTGCATATGTCTAGTTAAATTCAGCAATTTTTTTATTAATTCTGAACATTTATTGCCAACAGTTCTGACTTGCACTTTTGCTTCTACTTTATAATCGATTTTTCCAACCTTATTGTGTTAGCAATATTCATTTTAATGGTATCCACAGATTGCCTGTTTTCATGTTTCTGTTTCACAACATACAGATTATTTTGAACACTCTCATCCTTCTTTTTTAGGACAGCACTTGTACTCCTCTCTACAGGCACACTTACTACTAGGCGTGCATTTCATCTTTGTCATGCTTCCTTTACACTTCATGGCTGTTGTTTTTTTCATATCACTGTTACGGTTCCAGTGCAGTCTTAACGCTTCATATTTTCACCTTTTTATTTAACGCCTACTTCCTTTTTCTCTGTAAATTCCTTTAACTTGTAATTTCATTCTCCACACATCTGCAGCTTTTGCTAGGGTCTGGACTGCTTTGCACAATAGATTTCCCATTGATTGTTCGTGTTTTGTACTACAAACTGTTCTCAGTCTTATTAATGAGTAATGCAGCTCACCAGTTCAGTCTTTGGTTCCATTCTTTTATGTTAATAGTATAGATTCCTAAAGTCTGCATATGATGTAGTCTTGTAAAGAACAGGTAGCTTATAAAGAACACATTATTTATGGGATTGCTGTATTTCCTGAACTACTTCCTAATTGCTGCTGTTTTGTCTAGTTCCTGTTCTTGAAGAATAAAAGTATTGCATATCTTCAAGGCTTCTTTCTTCTATCATGCCGAAGTGTGATACACTGCATTTCTTCTGGACTCTAATTTTTCAAAAATTTAACGCTGCTGTGATCATTTTCGTGTATGCTCTATGTGCACCATATTATTTTAGACGCTAATTTGCCTTTATTATGATCAGCACGCATGCCTGCACCACTTTTTCGTACCAATGTCTTTTTGCCCCTTTAATTTTGCTTTCCTCCACATTTTAGCTTCTTCTGACTACAGTCATCTTACTCTTTTTCTTTTCTGTCTTCCATTTCTTCTTTCCCTTTTTGTATCCATTCAGATGTTAACAGAGTTTTAAGCTGTTCTCCTAGTCACTGCCACTTAATAGCTTGGGTATATTTGGTGTGCAAGACTGAGATGTATTTTTCTTTGTTTTTTCGCTATTATTGTGTTCCATTTATCCTCTAGGTTCCTGAATACTATCGAATCATCAAACATCCAATGGACCTGGCAACTATCAAGAAAAAACTCCAGAAAAATCATGCTCATCACTACCAGAAACCAGAAGACTATGTAAACGATGTTAGACTTGTATTTAAAAACTGTGCCGATTTTAATGATGTAAGTCTCAAGTCATTTGTGCCTTACCTTTGTACTCAATAATATTCTAAGGTGCCATTATTGTATGTTATTAGTAAACTGCAGTTAAGTTGCACATTTCAGTGGTGTGATGAAATGAAATTACAATGCAAAACTAGTGCTTGATGCCTTTAGCATTACCAGCAAACCCCCCCCCCCCCATTTTTACATGGTGTATGTATGCCATGTCAACTAGAGCGTCTTCTGTGTGGAGATATGCATGAATGGGCGTACCTTCGTTGAAGGTTGTGCGACAGGGTTGGCAACTCAGCACGTTAAAATCTACTGCCAATCATTAGCGGACAGGAGTTCCGCTGTGGCGACCCCTAACCGGGAAAAGCCGAAAGACTCAGCAGTCTGTATGTCATGTCAACATGCTTTATTTAATGTGAACAAGTCACACAGGGCCAATGTTTACACCACAGAGTATTCAGCAAAAAAGGTAAAGCACATAGAGATTGAAGTGAGGGAAAGTGTTTAGCATGTCATTGTAATTATGATTATTTCCAGTGACAGCTTTTGTTTGTTATTGTGGCAAGTGTGTACCATGTTAATTGAATTGAGCTCTACACTGCATGACTCAGCTTCTCTGAGATGCTCGGCCATATGTTGAGTTATAGATCACTGATCCAGTTCATCCTTTGTAAAACTCTACATTCCGAATAGGTCAGTTATATAATACCACATCAGCTACTTAAATGGCAAAAATAACTTGTTGCCAAACATAATAAATCTTTCAGCCATTACTAAGCCTGCATCAAGTTTGTAAATCATAGCTTAAGAAAATTAAACAAAAATTGGAACATTTACTGCCTGGAAACATTACAGGCATCATTGAGTTTAGTTGTACACACCCGTGTTTAGAATATCTCAGTATTTTTCTTTGGTTTTTGACAAGTGATTGAGAACATACCTTTTTAAGAATACCAGCAATTTACTGTGTTGACGTTTTAATGTAAATATCGTATCAGTGACACTTCCTATAAAAAGAATGTCTGAATTATGGGGGATTGAAATGTGTACTGCTTTTGCATTTACTTCTTGGGGTGGCCAGAATAAGAAACCGGTTTTCTAGGTTAAAGTGCCATCCTTCAGTCTGTCTTCTTCTGGGGATGTACCTAGAAAAAAGAAACAAAAGGTTAGACATAGACACACTTATTAGATGAACTGTTAAAGATGAATTACTTACCTTCGCTAAGGATTTATTTTAGGCTTTAAAATCCTTATGAACCTAAAATCTAGGATAAAAGGATGCTCTATACCTTGGACTCTAGTACTGTCTTGACAGTGCAAAATCTTTTAGGAACTCTGATCAGTTGTTCATTTCTTGTGAAGATAAGAAAAAGGGATAACTGGTGTCAGAGCAGACGATTGAGAAATGGTTGTCACACTCTTCACTTTTGATCTGAAGTAGTTAACTTCATTTTATCTGCAATCTGTGGGTATACGGATCCGAATCGGATCCGAGCCAGCAACTTTTTTTCTAGCATCTGCTCCAAGCTTCAAGCTCCTCTTCTTACCCATAATGCCCTACCATCTCTTATCTTCCCCCAGATCTCATTTTCCGCGCCAGTAGTGTGCATCATGGTCTCCTTTGCCCTGAGCTCAGGGATAGTAAGTGGTATTTTTTCTGGTATCTAGTGTGTGTTTGAGTGAAATTTTTCCCTTCCTCCCCTTGTTTAGTGTCTCGCTTGTTCGTCGGTGTTAAAAAAAAAAAAAAAAAAAAAAAAAAGTTTGGTAGAGTAGTAGTTAGGCCTGCCCTTCCCCTACCTGGGTCGTGTGTGGTTTTTCTGGTGGGTAGTGTTTGTACTTTTGGGTGCAGGACTATGGGTGATCAGCCGAAGCCTGTCTTCAAAAAATGTACAGCGTGTGGCCATAAGCTCTCCCCGGCTGATGGTCACACTCTGTGTAATTTGCCTTGGGAGTGGCACATTTGTCCACTCAGTGTGCTATCTGTTCTGGTTTTAATCTAAGGGCCCTTAAGGATCGCAAGGCCAAGCTAGTAGCCAAAGGCCATCTTCCTGCTGCCATGCTGGAATCTGCCTCGGCCTCTGTCTCTAGTGTTCCACCTCCCACCCAGACAGGGACTCAACCTCCCTCTTCTTCTGGTGATAGGTCTTCTAAAGACAAATCTTCAGTCAGCGTGGCTGACAAAAAAAAAAAAGAGAAAAAGATAAAGATAGGCACAGAGAGGATAGGGAGAAGAAGAAGGACAGACATCATAAGAGATCCCCAGACAGGGAGCTCTTTCTCAGTCCCCCTTCTAAGACCATGAGGCCTGTTTCTCCATGTCTCCGGTCTCCTCGTTTCTCACTGGAGCCATTGGAACATTCTGACCAGAGGCCTTCCTCCCCATTGCGCAGACCAGGCAGATCCAAGTCAGTGGCCTCTTCGAGGTCGACTCGGAGCCTATCGGGCATGGACAGGATGATGCGAAGATTCATTCAGACCCAAATTCAGATGGGAATCTTGCCAGGCCTCTCTTCCTCTGGAGTGGGGACGTCCATGCCTCTTTTCCTCCCCATCTCTCCTTTCCCAATCAGTGCTTCGGCTTCGGGGCTCTTGGATCTGAGGTTTTTCGGAGCTGGTAGCTCGGCGCTGACTGCTCCTCCAGCCTGGACTCCGGCTGTTACCTTGAGTTCTTCGGATCCGAGTGACTCGGAGCTGCAGACAGGGAGTCAGACCCAGAGGGATGGATTCTTCGGCTCCGATCTTTTCACATCCAATCCATTCCCTCGGACCTAAGGCTACCCTGGCTTCAGCTCCGGTCCCCACTTTGGATCCGGGGAGGGCTTCTCCCTCAGCCTTCGAAGTGGTGGAGAGGGTTCTCTCCCAGGGATTGAGACCCCAGCCCATTCCCTCTGATACCACCCTGGCCCCCCTGGATTTGGCGGCGACTCCCTTCATCCTGTCTTAGGGACAGCCCATGCCAGAGGATCCCAAGGTTAATTTCCCTGAGGAAACCCCTGTGGCTCACAAATCCCCTTCTGAAAGTCCCACTGAAGAGGGTCACCGTAAGCGCCAGTGCAAAAGGAGGCACTTGGACTCTCCCGAGTCCCTCACTGTGGACACTGACATAGATGGAGAAGGTTCCCCCAGGTCACATCCAAAAGACGTCTCCTTCGGAGAAATTATAGAGATCCTCCGCCAGAGGGGAGGTTGGTCAGCCCCAAAATCTTCTGGAGATGAGTCAGTGTTTCTGGAGGCCTTTGACACGGGCCCATCTACTTCCTTTGTGTCCCCACCAGCAGACCCCTTGGTGGGACCTCATCACCACAAGAGCATGGAAGGAGCCTGACACCATAGAGCCCATCCCCAAATGCCCTGACAAGGTTTTATCTCCCCCTTCCGGCAGACGACCTTGGTCGAAAGGAGCCCCAGTTGATCCAATGTTGGTTGCAGCGGCCACAAAGAAGGAGCTAGCACAGGGAGTTCCTCAGTCCACCCTCCAAACAAGGAGTCCTGGTCGGTGGATAGGTTTGGGAAGCATGTCTATTCCTCAGCGACCTTTTCTACCCATGCACTGAATTACTTAGCACGTGATTCGGCTTCAGTGAGACCTTGCTTCGGAATTCGCTGAGTCGCCCCCAGAGTCTTTATCGCTGTAGGACAGACAGTTGTTCTCGATGAAAATATCTACTCTGAAGTCGGTCTCAAACACGTCGATGTGACTCCTTTCCCATGCCATGGAAGGAGCAGCTAGGGCGGCTGGGACAGGCATAGCTATGAGGCATCATGCCTGGCTCAGGTTGTGTCAGTTCGTGGACCCTTTCAATGCGTCGTTTATCAACGCTTCCTACGAGGTTCTTCCCTTTTTGGGAAGACAGTACGTGACACACTTGTCCAGAGTGAAAAGGACGGGAAGACTTTGTCTACCGTCAGGGTCCGCTTCTCTAACCCTCAACAGTCCTTCTGTAGGAATCAGAGGGCAGAAGATGATGTGGTTCCGAAAATCTCAGATGTTCTTCATCTCACATTGCTGCAGTCCTTACTTATGGGTAGTCCGCTGTCCTCGGTCGTCCCGAATACCAAAGTATTAGGCTGACGTCGGTCATGGGCGCACAGCCCTGACATCAGAGCGTCAGGGTATAAAAACTCATGACCGACGTCATATCCTCAGTCTTTTTTGCCGCATGGTCCGATGCAGAAGCAGCGTTGCAAGTGCCGCTCGGCTTTCTGAAATTTTTCGTTTTCGGAGTTTCAGACATACCAAGTTGGGCTAAGTACCCCGTTGGGGAACATTTTTGTTTTTTCTTGCCTCAGTTATTTACCGGATGTCAGAAAAAGTGAATAATTGTATTTCTTGTGGGAAGCAGATACCGCATAGGGATTACCACTCGCTTTGTATTCCTTGCTTGGGACTGGAGCACGACGTAGTTGGGTGTCGGTTTTGTGCTAGGTTTAATAAGCGCACTATTAAGAGAAGGCTAGATTGCGCTAGGTTAGTCTTTGGCAAGCGGTGTAATTATAATATGCCGCCGGATCCTCAGGCGCCGCTTCCACGAAGAAGCGTAAAGACAAATCTGTAAAGCCTAGGCAGGATGATTCGTCCATTTCGGACGCCGGTCCTTTAGAGACTGCAGTGGAACAGGTGGATCCGGCTGAAGTTTCTGTTGAGTCTCAGGGGGAATCCTTGATTTTACAGGATGTGGCCTCACAGGAGTCAGGTCAGGCTGAAGGGGCCTCTCAGGTTACTATTCTCCCTTCTTTGCCTAAGGGGGTTAGGCCTTCTGCTACTGTTTCTAGGGCTCCTTCTAAGGGCAGGTCTGATGTTCTTCATTCCACATTGCTGCAGTCCTAACCATTGGGTAGTCCGCTGTCCAGTCGGCCCGAATACCAAAGTATATGGCTGACGTCGGTCAAGGCGCATTAGACTGACGTCAGTACGTCAGGGTACTAATGCGCATGACCGACGCCATATCTTCAGTCTTTTTTGCCGCATGGTCCGATGCAGAAGCAGTTCTTGCGAGTGCAGGTTGGCGTTCTGAAATATTTCCGAAGTCGGACTTTCAGACCGAATCAAAGTTGGCTAAGTACCCGTTAGAGCATTTTGTTTTTTCTTGCCTCAGTATTTAACCAGATGTCAGAAAAGTGAATAACTGTATTTCTTGTGGGAAACAGATACCTCATAGGGATTACCATACTCTGTGTATACCTTGTTTAGGGCCTGAGCACGACGTTGTTGGTTGCCGCTCTTGTGCTAGATTTAATAAGCACTATTAAGAGAAGGTTAGACTGTGCCAGGTTAGTGTTTGGGAAGCGTTGTAATTACAAAATGCCGTCGGATGCTCCGATGCCCGCTTCGTCTAAGAAGCGCAAAGACAAAACAGCGAAGCCTAGGGTTGATGAACCGGCAGTCCCGGACGTCGGTTCTTTAGAAAACTCTGTGGAGCCAGAGGTTTTGCCAGGAGTTTCTTTGGAGTCTCAGGCAGACACTTTATTGTTACAGGATGTGCCCTCTCAGGAGGTAGGCCAGGCTGAGGGGGCTTCTCAGGTAACTGTTCTTCCCTCTGTTCCCAAGTTAGTTAGAGCTTCTCCTACTGTTGCCAAAACTTCTTTCAGAGGTAGGCCAAGTTCAGCTACAGTGGGGGTTTCTCCTAGCACTTCAGGTTCTGTGCCTAAGAAACATATGCTTAAAATGGCAGAAGATTTAATTACTATGATTAGAGGCTCTATGCCCCTCCTGATAAGAGGCCTAGGGTGGAACCTGAGTTTGAGAGTTTGGAACAGTATTCAGAGGCTTGAGTCTTCTGCGGAAGAATTACAGGACTTTCCTCCTTATTCTGATTCTGATGTGGATGATTCCACACCTACAGCTTCTCCTCCTGAGGATTTCTCATTTTCAGAGACTCTGCATTCCATGAGGGAACACTTTAAATGGGAAGGCCAAGATTACTCTGATTCCAGGAAAAGGCTTAGGGAATTCTTATTTTTACCACAACATAGGCCCTTAGCTATACCTCCTGTGTTGAATGTGGTGGAAGATGTCTTTGCAGAGGCTTCCCTGAACCCTGACTCTTTGCCTCCTGCTCCTGTTAAACCTGATAGGTACTATAGGGTGCCCGAAGCTCATAAGTATTTGTTTAAGAGTCCTAGGGCGGACCCAGACACTGTTTCTCAGGGGCCTAAAGGTGTTAAGGCCTCTGTGGTTAAAAATCCTGTTCCCACTGATAAAGAGGCACGGGCTTTGGATAGGTGGGGAAAGAAAGTGTATACTTCTTCCACTCTAGCCATGAGAGCGTTGAATTGTCAGTTTCACATGCTAAAATATCAAAATTATCTCCTTTCACAATTGAAATCTAAGGTGGATGCTTTGGCGGAAGGTATAGAGTGTAAAGAGTTGCTGGATTTACTTCATGTGTCTGAACAAGTGGGTAAGCATTCTTTGCAATGTGGTTTTGATGCTGTGCAGGCCTCCTCGAGGGTGGCTGCCACTAGTTCTGTTCTTCGCAGGCATGCCTGGTTAAGGGATCAGAATTTAGCTGAGCATGTTAAGACAAGGCTTTTGGATGCTCCTTTACAGTCTGATGTGTTGTTTGGTTCGCCTGTGGAAGCAGTCCTGAAGAAAATGGAGGACAAAGCTAAGTCTATGCAAACTGTTAAAGATTTTTTGCAGGTGCAGCCACCGAAGTTTAGTAGAAATTGGCCTACTAAGGGATGGACATATCCTGCTTATGATTCCCAGTCTAGGGGTAGGTCTAGACGTGGTAGGGGCAGAGCTCAAGGTTCTTTTAGGCCTAGATCAGGGAGTTCACCTGCTCAGACTTCTGGTGAGGGCAGGGGTCAGTCCTTTCGTAAACAGACCCAATGACCTGCTTTTTCAGCTGCCAGTAGATTCTCGTCTGGCAGCTCCTTTGGGAGGAAGACTGTCTCTTTTCAAAGAAAATTGGGATTTAATTACTCAAGACAGATGGGTGTTGGATATCATTCACCACGGTTACAGGTTTTATTTCCATACATTGCCCCCTTTCAAAGGCATGCCAGACGTTCCTCCTACACAAAGGAAAGAGGCTCACAAGCAAATTTCTCTGTTACTCCAAATAGGGGCCATTCAGCCAGTCCCTGTATCGGAAAGGGGCCTAGGATTTTATTCTCGCCTGTTCCTAGTACCAAAGAAGGGGAACACGTGGAGACCAATTTTGGATTTATCTATCCTCAACACTTATCTGGACATTCCCAAGTTCAAGATGTTGACGTTACAACAGCTTTTACCTCTGCTGGGCAAAGACCACTGGATGGTAACTTTAGATCTCAAGGAAGCTTACCTTCATGTGCCTATAAAACTAAGTTGCAGGAAGTATCTGCGTTTTCGAGCTGGAAATTCTCATTATCAGTTCTCTGCATTGCCCTTTGGCTTATCTACTGCGCCCAGAGTATTCACAAAGGTTCTGGCTCCAGTGATAGCTTACTTCAGACTAAAAGGAATTCAAATCTATCCTTACTTGGACGACTGCCTGATTCTGGCTCAAGAAAAGGAAGACCTTCTACAGCATCTGGAATATGTTATAGCAGTGCTAAGATGCCTAGGGTATTCTGTGAACGCAATAGAGACCAGTCTAGTACCCTCTCAAGACATGTGCTTTCTGGGTGTGAGACTGAATACAGCAGCCAAGATGGACGTTTCATCCCGGACAAACAACAGAGTCTATCCCTTTACTTTCATCAACTATCTCATCAGTCCGTGCTGACTGCAAGGACAGTCCTTCAAGCATTAGGGTTCATGGCATCTTGTATTCTGGTGCTTCCCAATGCCAAACTGCATATGAGGAAGCTGCAATGGTATCTAAAAATGTATGGACACAGCACTGCCAGGATTTGGACACTGTCATTCAAATAATACCTTGCATTCAAAAGGAATTTTGTGGTGGGCTCAGGAATGTCACCTAAACAAGGGACTCTCTGTGACCCGGCCAGAGGCGAGTCAGATTCTAACGACAGATGCCTCAGACATTGCTTGGGGAGCTCATCTAAATGGAAAGTGGATACAAGACAAGTGGCCTGCCAGACTACAGCATCTACATATCAACATGAAAGAGATGTTAGCAGTCCAGTTTGCATTAATGGCTTTCAAGGAGTTACTTCTTCCAGGGCAAGTGTTGATTCTAACAGACAACACAACTGTCATGTGGTACATCAACAAACAAGGGGGAACACATTCTTACCCATTGTGCAGGCAAGCAATGATTTTATGGGAGACTGCGCTCAGCTTGCAACTAACTCTTCAGGCAAGGTTTCTGCGGAGCACAGAACTCCTTAGCAGATGTGTTAAGCAGACAAATCATGGATCCCCACGAGTGGAAACTGGATCTTCATGTATTTCAAAGGTTGACAGTGTCCTGGGGAACTCCAGACATAGATCTGTTCGCTTTTCCACTAAACCACCAGCTGCCAAAGTTTTGCACAAAGAGGTTACATCACACAGCTTGGAAAGTGGATGCTCTTTCTTTCAGTTGGAAAAATCTTCATGTGTATGCGTTTCCACCTCTGCCTCTTCTTCCAAAGGTGCTTCTAAAGGTCAGACAAGACAAGCCAAGGATGATTTTAATAGCTCCAGATTGGCCTCGGCAGCACTGGTACCCATTACTGAGGAGTCTAGTAAAGAAGCCTCCATGGCCTTTACCCTTGACTCCACACCTTTTGTCTCAGAGAGAAGGCCACCTGCTCAATGTCAAGCTTCGTTCTCTTCATCTAACAGCATGGCATATTCTGTTTTGAGACAGCCGGTCTCAACTTCCTCAACAAGTTTTAAATGTGATTATGGAAGCTAGAAGACCTAGTACACGGAAAGTGTATGCAGAAAAATGGAAGAGATTTTTATTTTGGAGTGCAGCAAGGAATTTGGAGATTTCTGAGCCTAATTTGAGTGTGGCTCTTCAATATCTTACTGAGTTATTGGACAAAGGTTTGTCCTTCTCTTCCATTAAGATTCATGCTGCAGCAATTTCAGTTCACTATGATTGTGACCCACCATTGTTTTCGCATCCTTTGTTCAAGCAGTTTCTCAGAGGGGCAAAGAATATAAGACCCCGTAGAGCTCCTACTCCTGCTTGGGATCTCAATTTTGTGTTGGAAAAACTTACTCTACAACCTTTTGAGCCTCGGGTACTGCTGATTTAAAATATTTGTCATGGAAGACTGCTTTTTTGTTGGCTATAACTTCTGCAAGAAGGGTTTCTGAGTTGCAGGCCCTTATGGCAGTAGAGCCCTTTCTGATTTTCCATAAGGATAGGGTATCATTACGCACTAATCCTTCCTTTATGCCCAAGGTGGTTTCTAGTGTGGCTTTAAACCAAACTATTCATTTGCCTACTTTCTATGCAGATCCCCAAAATAAAGGGGAAAAGATTTTGCACACTTTAGATGTACATAGGCAGTTGCGTTATTATTTAAGCAGGACTAAGGATTTCAGGCAGTCTCAGCAGTTGTTTGTTTCTTTTGCTTTGAGTTCTCAGGGCAAGCCTGTGTCTAAGCAAACTATTTCTAAGTGGATTGGGTTTTGCATTTCTTTTTGTTATTCCCATCATGGCAAGGAGATTCCAGCTGGGATTAGGCCTCATTCCACTAGGGCTACTGCCACTTCAACAGCTTTTTAAAGGGTGGCAACTAAGGATATTTTAGAGGCAGCTACTTGGAGTTCAGTGCATACTTTCTCTAAGCATTACCACCTTCCTCTCTACTCTAAATCTAGGGCTGGTTTTGCCACAGCCATTTTGCAAGGCATGTTGGCAGCTCCTGCTTCTTTATGATTTGCCAGCCTCCCTTACCTCTGCTTTGGGATTCTACCCAATGGTTAGGACTGCAGCAATGTGGAATGAAGAACATAGTACAGTTTTGTACCTACCATAAATGTAGATGTTCGAGGATCCACATTGCTGCAGTCCTCCCTCCTTCCCTCTGTGTTTAGGGGTGGTGGTGTGAGTTGCTGTATATTATTGTACATCTGTATATATATATATATATATATATATATATATATATATATTGTATATAAGTTTGGTGCAGGGCTTTTTGGTGTTTTGGTTTGGGCCTTGTCTTTTTAGGGTCTTCTGACATCTGGGGCAAGAAAAGACTGAAGATATGGCGTCGGTCATGCGCATTAGTACCCTGACGTACTGACGTCAGTCTAATGCGCCTTGACCGACGTCAGCCATATACTTTGGTATTCGGGCCGACTGGACAGCGGACTACCCAATGGTTAGGACTGCAGCAATGTGGATCCTCGAACATCTACATTTATGGTAGGTACAAAACTGTACTTTTTGCCTTCTTCTGGGGTTAGTTCTGGTTCTTCAGGGTCTGTACCTAAGAAGCATATGCTTAAAATGGCAGAAGATTTGATTACTTTAATTAGAGGTTCCATGCCCCCTCCTGATAAGAGGCCCAGGGTAGAGCCAGAGTTGAAAAGTTTGGAGCAGGCCTCAGATGATTCTGAGTCTTCTGCTGAAGACATTCAAGATTTTCCTCCTTATTCGGATTCCGATGCAGAGGATTCCACTCCTTCTGCTTCCCCTCCAGAGGATTTTTCATTTTCAGAAACCTTACACTCTATGAGGGAACATTTTAAGTGGGAAGGACAGGATTACTCAGATTCCAGAAAGAGGCTTAGAGAGTTCTTGTTTTTACCACAGCATAGACCCTTGGCTATACCTCCTGTTTTGGATGTTGTTCAGGATGTTTTTTCGGAGGCCTCATTTAATCCAGATTCTATGCCTCCTGCACCAGTATTATAGGGTACCTGAGGCTCATAAATATCTATATAAGAGTCCTAGGGCGGACCCAGAAACTATTAGTCAGGGGCCTAAGGGTGTTAGGGCTTCTGTTGTAAAGAATCCGGTTCCTCTAGATAAGGAAGCTAGAGCTTTGGACAGATGGGGTAAGAAGGTGTACACCTCTTCTACTTTAGCAATGAGGGCTTTAAATTGCCAGTTTCATATGTTGAAATATCAGAATTTCCTCCTTTCTCAGCTAAAATCTAAAGTGGATGCTTTGGCAGAGGGCATAGAGTGTAAAGAATTGCAAGATTTGGTGCATGTTTCTGAACAGGTGGGGAAACATTCTTTGCAGTGTGGCTTTGATGCTTTGCAGGCTTCTTCTAGAGTGGCTGCCACTGGTTCAGTTCTTCGTAGGCATGCCTGGCTTAAGGATCAGAATTTATCTGAGCATGTTAAGTCTAGAATTCTGGATGCCCTTTACAGTCTGAAGTTTTGTTTGGTCCCCTGTGGAGTCTGTTTTGAAGAAAATGGAGGACAAGGCTAAGTCTATGCAGACTGTTAAGGATTTTTTGCAGGTTCAACCTCCTAAGTTTAGTAGAAATTGGCCTGCTAAGGGGTGGACGTACCCTTCTTCTGATTCTCAGTCTAGGGGTAGATCTAGGCGTGGTAGGGGCAGAGCTCAGAGTACCTTTAGTCCTAGAACATGGAGTTCGCCTGCTCAATCTGCTGGTGAGGGTAGGGGCCAGTCCTTTCGTAAACAGGCCCAATGACCTGCATTTTCAGCTGCCAGATTCTTCTTGCCTGGCAGCTCCTTTGGGAGGAAAACTAGCTCTCTTCAAGCAAAACTGTTTTTTAATCACCCAAGACAAATGGGTGTTGGACATTATAAACAAAGGTTACAAGTTTTATTTCCATACATTGCCCCCTTTCAAAGGTATGCCAGACATTCCTCCTCGGCAAAGGATGGAGGCTCACAAACAGATTTCATTACTTCTTCACATGGGAGCTATACAGCCAGTACCTCCTTCAGAAGTGGGTCTAGGGTTTTATTCCCGCCTGTTTCTAGTACCAAAGAAAGGGGACACGTGGAGACCGATTTTGGATTTATCTCTCCTCAACACTTATTTGGACATTCCAAAGTTCAAAATGTTGACATTACAACAGCTTTTACCTCTGCTGGGAAAAGATCACTGGATGGTAACTCTGGATCTAAAAGAGGCTTATCTTCATGTTCCTATCAGGCCCAGTTGCAGGAAGTACCTGCGTTTTGAGCTGGAAATTTACATTATCAGTTCTCTGCATTGCCCTTTGGCTTATCTACTGTGCCCAGAGTGTTCACAAAGGTTCTGGCTCCAGTGATGGCCTTTTTCAGGATGGAAGGAATACAAATTTATCCTTATTTGGACGATTGCCTGATTATTGCACAAGACAAGGACGAGCTTCTTCAGCATCTACAGTATGTGATGGTAGTGTTAAGATGCCTAGGGTATTCTGTGAACGAAACAAAGTCCAGTCTAGTACCCTCTCAGGACATGTGCTTTCTGGGTGTGAGACTGAATACAGCTTCCCAGATGGCCTTTTTGACCCCGGACAAACAATAAAGTCTTTCACTTTATTTCCATCAAATGTCTCTACAGTCCAGGCTGACTGCAAGGACAGTCCTTCAAGCCTTGGGGTTCATGGCATCTTGTATTCTGGTGCTTCCCAATGCCAAATTGCATATGAGGAAGCTTCAATGGTATCTCAAAAATCTATGGACACAACACTGCCAAGATCTAGACACTGTCATTCAGATAATACCTTGCATTCAGAAGGAATTTTTGTGGTGGGCTCAGGAATGTCACCTAAACAAGGGACTCTCTGTGACCCGACCAGAGGCGAGTCAGATTCTAATGACGGATGCCTCGGACAAGGCTTGGGGAGCACACCTCAGTGGAAAATGGGTGCAAGACACGTGGCCTGCCAGACTTCAACATTTGCATATCAACTTGAAGGAGATGTTAGCAGTACAATTTGCATTGATGGCTTTCAAGGATTTACTTCACCCAGGGCAGGTGTTGATTCTAACAGACAACACAACTGTCATGTGGTACATCAACAAGCAAGGGGAATTCATTCCCCTCTTTGCAGACAAGCGATGATTTTGTGGGAGATAGCTCTCAGTTACAACCTCAATCTTCAGGCAAGATTTCTACCAGGAGCACTGAACTCCTTAGCAGATGTATTGAGCAGACAAATAGTGGATCCTCACGAGTGGAAATTGGATCCTCAGGTATTTCAAAAGTTGACAGTGTCATGGGGAACTCCAGACATAGATCTGTTCGCTTCTCCACTAAATTACCAGTTGCCAAAGTTTTGCACAAAAAGGTTTCATCCCACAGCTTGGAAGGTGGACGCTCTGTCATTCAGTTGGAACAATCTTCATGTATATGCCTTTCCACCTCTACCTCTTCTGCCCAAGGTTCTCTTGAAGGCCAGACAAGACAAGCCATCCATGATCCTGATAGCACCGGATTGGCCTCGACAACACTGGTACCCGTTACTGAGGAGTTTGGTCCGAGAACCTGCATGGCCTCTGCCTTTGATTCCACACCTTTTGTCTCAGGAGGGCAATCACTTTCTCAATGTCAGAATTCAGTCTCTGCATCTAACAGCCTGGCATATTCTGTTTTAGACTCTGGAGGTTCTCAGCTTCCACAACACGTTTTGAATGTTATTTTGGAGGCCAGGAGGCCTAGCACAAGGAAAGTTTATGCTGATAAATGGAGGAGATTTTTTATTTGGAGAAAAGGGAAGGACTTTGATGTTTCCAAGCCTAATTTGAGTGCTTCTTTACAATATCTTACTGAGTTATTGGACAAAGGTTTGTCCTTCTCCTCCATAAAGGTTCATGCTGCAGCCATTTTGGCTTATTATGACTGTGACCCTCCTTTATTCTCTCATCCTTTGTTTAAGCAGTTTCTCAGAGGGGCAAAGAACATAAGACCCCCACGTAGAGCTCCTACTCCTGCTTGGGATCTCAATTTTGTGTTGGAAAAGCTTACTCTACAACCTTTTGAGCCTGCAGCTACTGCCGAGTTAAAGTATTTGTCATGGAAAACTGCTTTTTTGTTGGCCATTACTTCTGCAAGAAGGGTTTCTGAATTACAGGCCCTTATGGCAGTGGAGCCTTTCTTGATTTTTCATAAGGATAGGGTATCTTTGCGTACTAATCCTTCCTTTATGCCTAAAGTGGTTTCTAGTGTGGCCTTAAACCAAACTATTCATTTGCCTACTTTTTATGCAAATCCTCAAAATAAAGGGGGGAAGATTTTGCATACTTTGGATATTCACAGGCAGTTGCGTTATTATTTGAGCAGAACCAGGGAGTTCAGACAGTCTCAGCAGTTGTTTGTTTCTTTTGCTTTGGGTTCACAGGGTAGACCTGTTTCAAAACAAACTATTTCTAAATGGATTGGGTTTTGTATTTCTTTGTGTTATTCCCATCATGGTAAGGAGATTCCGGCTGGAATCAGACCTCATTCCACTAGAGCTACTGCAACTTCTACTGCCTTTCTAAGGGGGGTAGCTACAAAGGATATTTTGGAAGCAGCCACTTGGAGTTCAGTACATACTTTTTCTAAACATTACCACCTTCCTCTTTATTCTAAGTCTAGGGCTGGATTTGCCACTGCAATATTACAGGCCATTTTAGCAGCCCCTAATGCTTTATGATTTTGCCAACCTCCCTTTCCCGTTGCTTTGGGATTCTACCCATAAGTAAGGACTGCAGCAATGTGAGATGAAGAACATAGTACAGTTTTGTACCTACCATAAATGTAGATGTTCGAAGATCCACATTGCTGCAGTCCAATTTTCCCTCCCTCCTTCCCCTCTGTAGCTTAGCATGGTTATATGGTTTGGGTGATGGCTGTAGTTGGGCATATCTTTTGGGAAGTTGCTCTGTTTTTTGGGCTGTGGCCTTTCTTTTAGGGCCTTCTGACATCTGGGGCAAGAAAAGACTTGAGGATATGACGTCGGTCATGCGCTTTTATACCCTGACGCTCTGATGTCAGGGCTGTGCGCCCATGACCGACGTCAGCCTAATACTTTGGTATTCGGGCCGACCGAGGACAGCGGACTACCCATAAGTAAGGACTGCAGCAATGTGGATCTTCGAACATCTACATTTATGGTAGGTACAAAACTGTACTTTTTCCCGGGATTCTCAGGACAACTATTCCCCCAGAGGCAAAGGGGGACAGGATCAACGCCAACCCAGAGGTAGAGGGGGTCCCAGGAATTTCGGGTTTAGGGAACCTTTTTCTGATAGACCCGGTCAGCAGCCCTGAGGGGTTGCCCGACTGTCCTACTCTAGAGGCAATCAGGGGACGATTGTCCTTACACCCAGTGGCATGGGAGTCCATAATGACAGATCGCTGGGTTTTACAGATAATATCCAGAGGTTACTCTATTCCATTTGTTGCCCCTCCAAATATTACAAAACACCTCCCGGATGATCCACCCACTCACAGGGAGGCCACAGCTCTAGAGGTTTCAAAGCTGCTTCTCAAACGAGCCATCGAACAGGTTCCCCCTGATCAGTCCGGATCAGGCGTCTACTCAAGGTTCTTTTTGGTGCCAAAAAAGACGGAGGACCTCAGGCCCATTCTAGACCGATCAACATTAAACCTGTTGGTAGCCAAACAGCAATTCCGGATGGTCACCCTACAGTCTATTCTACCTTATCTCCGAGAGCGTGACTGGATGTGCTCGTTAGACCTCCAGGATGCTTACTACCACATCAAAATACACAGAAGCTCCAGGAGGTTTCTGCGCTTCCGGCTGGGAGTCAGTTATTTTCAGTTCAGAGTCCTACCCTTTGGTCTCACCGCAGCCCCCAGGGTGTTCACCAAGGTAATGGCAGTTGTAGCGGCTCACCTGAGGCTTCAGGGTATTCAGGTGTTTCCATACCTGGACGACTGGTTCTTCTCTGCGCCCAACAAGCATCACTTGTGTCTGGCCTGAGATTATTTAATTCGGTTGGCAGATCTACTGGGAATTCAGTCAATGTTCACAAATCCCAATTGCAGCCAGTACAAGTTCTAGACTTCATTGGGGCATGGCTAGACACTTTGCAGATGAAGGTATTCATGACTCCAGACAAGATCCTACACCTCAGGTGCCACATAGCTCAGATAGCGAACTCCAAGTCTCCAAAGGCGAGTAAGGTTCTCCAGGTTCTGGGCTTCATGGCTGCCGCCATATCTATTCTCCCTTGTTGAGCGCCTTCACATGCGGGTTCTTCAATGGACTCTGGCTGTTCAGTGGTCTTTGCTAGACCTGCCCATGGAATTTCCGATCAAGATCAGTCACATCTGCAGGCTGTCTCTTCTTTGGTGGTTAAGTTCACCGGAGATATCAAAAGGACGCCCCTTCGCGTCATCTCCAGTCCAAGCCACAGTGACCACGGACACCTCCCAACTCGGGTGGGGGGGACACTGTTTGGGAAGGACAGTCCAAGGCACGTGATCCCAGTCAGAGACCAAGTCACACATCAATGTTCTAGACATGAGGGCTGTGCTTTTAGCGTTGGAAGCCTTTCACACAGTCCTCCCTCAATGATTGATTGCAATTCAGTCAGACAACATGTCGATTGTCTGGTATATCAACAAGCAGGGGGGAACCAGATCCTACCCCCTATGTCACAAGGCCACGAGATTATGGGAATGGGCGATTTCCACCAGTCAGTTTCTGATAGCAACGCACATCCCGGGGTGCTCCAACATTTTAGCTGACAGATTGAGTTGGGCCATTCTAATGCCATACGAGTGGTCTCTGAAACAGTAGCAGAGGTCATCTTCCTTGCATGGGGTCAGCCTTGCTGCAATCTCTTCGCATCTCCTTCCAACATGAAGTGCAGCGAGTTCTTCACTCTGATTCCCTCACCAGGGGTAGTCCCCAGAGACGCTCTAGTCCATGCTTGGTCCCCCCGGGCTTCTGTATGCTTATCCACCATTGCCACTCATTCCGAAGTTTCTTCAGAAAGCTTGCCGACTACGATGCAAAGTGATCCTCATTGTCCCGTTCTGGCCTCGTCAGGTTTGGTTCTCATTCCTTTGGTCTCATCTCTTAGCTCCCCCGTGGGTTCTGGATCCCTGCTCGGATCTAATCTCCCATCCGTCGGGGGCACGTTCGCCCGATCTGGGCAGCCTCAAGCTGACAGCCTGGTTGCTCAAGTTCCATTAATTGCCAGGGCTCCCGGTCTTTCATCCCCGGTAAAATCCATTCTGGTGGCTTCTCTTAAAGACTCCACTAGGAAACTTTATTGCAGTAAATGGAAGCGCTTTTGCATTTGGGCCTCACAGAGAAAAATAGATCCCTTTACAGCCCCTGTTCCAGCGGTGTTGGATTTCCTGTCTGGTATCTTTCAGCAAGGAGCTAGTTCCTCCAAAGTGAAAGTACAATTGGCAGCCTTTTCCAGTTTTCACGTTGGTGAAGACAACATGGCCTTTGCCTTCTGTAGGCTGTATAAGGCTTTTCTTAAAGGTACTTTTCTGTTACGTCCGCCTGTCAAGGATTCAGTGCCTCCTTGGGACCTTACTTTTGTTTTACAGGCATTGGTGGCTCCTCCTTTTGAACCTGCAGCTTCGGTGGACTTGAAATTTTTGTCCTGGAAGACCGCTTTCCAAGTCGCCATTACATCTGCTAGGAGGGTTTCTGAGCTTCAAGCTCAGTCTGCCATGCCTCCATATTTGGTCTTCTATAAGGATAGGGTCTCCCTCTGTACCAACCCTTCCTTCTTACCTAAAGTGGCATCTGAAGCAAACATAAACCAGTCCATTAATCTGCCCGTTTTCTTTCCTAACTTCCAAAATAAAGGTGAATACAAACTCCATTTGTTAGATGTTCATAGACAGCTTCGTTTTTATCTTCATAGAACAAAGTCTTTCCGCAAGACTGACCAATTGTTTGTTTCCTTTTCCTAAGCATTTATGGGAAAAGCCATTTCTAAAGTTTCTTTGGCCAGATGGATCACTCTTTGTATTTCACATGCCTACAAAGCAAAAGGTTTATCTCCTCCTGGTATTGTTAAGGCTCACTCTACCAGGTCCTTGGCGACTTCTGCTACCTACCTAGGTCTAGGGTGCCTTTGGGAAGATATTTTTGCAGCAGCGACCTGGGCCAATTCACATACCTTCATTTCCCATTACAAATTAAATCTGATTTCGAGGGGTAGAGCATCCTTTGGCTCTGCGGTGCTCAAGAATATCCTTCCATAAGGGCCTCCCAGGATTGGAGTAGCTGGGGACTATGCTCCATAGGTTGCAGATAAAATGAAGTTAACTACTTCAGATAAAGAAGTTATGTACTTGCCATAACGTTCCATCTGAGTAGTTATACTTCATTTTTCTGCAACATTCCCTCCATCCGTCCCTCGGACCTTGTCCTGTCTTTTCAGGTTTGGTTTATTGGGTTGAGTTGCATATGTTTTTAGTTGCAGCAAACTCGATCTGAGGGAAGATAGGAGATGGTAGGGCATTATGGGTAAGGGGAGGAGCTCGGAGCTTGGAGCAGATGCTAGAAAAAAAGTTGCCGGCTCAGATCCAATACGGATCAGTATACCCACAGGTTGCAGAAAAATGAAGTATAACTACTCAGATGGAACGTTATGGTGAGTACATAACTTCTTTTTATACCCACCACAACAAAGCAATTCCAGACAGGGTCAAGACTTATTCTACCAGGGTTTTGGCTTCATCTGTGGCTTTTTGGAAAGGTTGTATTCTAGAAATATTTTAGAGGCAACAATTTGGGCTTTTGAACATACTTTTACAAAGTATTGTAAACTAGATGTTCATTGTGCATACAGCTGCAGTCATAACAGATGGGTTATCCTGCCGTCAGGCGGGTCCTTGGTCGGCTGAATTCCAAAGTCTAGGTCTGGCGTCTGTTGTCGTCGCTTCTTCCCTAACGTCAGTGCGGCAGGGGTATAAAAAAGGCAGCCTACCCCATTTTCTTCAGTCTTTCTTGCCGCGCGGTGACCAAAGCAGAAGCAGTTCGCAAGTGCCGGTCGGCCAGCTCCTGAGATTTACAAAAGTATTTCAGCCGAAGTCTTCTTGAAAGCTAAGTACCCCATTGGGGAAACTTTTCTTGCCTCAGACCGATGTCAGACAAAGTTAATAATTGCATTTCATGTGGGAAGCAAATACCGCATAAGGATTTCCACTCTTTCTGTATACCTTGCTAAGGCCCAGACCACGACGTCTCGGCCTGCCGTTTTTGTGCTAGATTCAATAAGAGCACTATTAAGCGTTGGGCGGAGTTCGCCCTTCACTTTTGTGGCAAAAAATTTAATTATATTATGTCGTCAGATACTCCGACTCCAGTTTTGAGCAAAAAACGCAAAAATAAGGACCGACATACGAGATCCGCGCCACCTACTGAAACCACGCTAAGGCCGACTACCAGTTCTCCGGTACTCAGCGAGGCACCTACGCAGCCCCTGAGTACCGATGACAATGCATTACCGGTGTCTTCAGTACCAGAGGTCGCAGGCTCCTCGGCCCCCATTCCTACTACAGACGCCGACGCCACTCCTGGCGGGGAAACTCAGAATTTAGACAGGCCTGCCATTTCTCAAGGGGTCTTCAGGCCTTCCTCCTTCTTTATTAAAGCCTTCACTAAATCTAAAGCAGCCATGAAAACCAAAAAACAGGTTCCTCAGACCCCCTCTCAAGGCACCATGCCTAAAAAACAGATGCTTAAAATGGCTGAGGATTTGATTACTCTTATCAGGGGTTCTCAACCCCCCTCTGACAAAAGGCCCAGACTAGAGGAGGACTACCCTTCCTCAGGTCAAGCTTCTATTACCTCAGAACTATCTGACGACCAGGATTATGCCTATTCTTCATTCGAAGACTCTGATGCAGAGGAGTCTATTCCCTCGGTCTGTCCTCCTGAGGACTTCTGTTTTGGGGAAACCCTGCATACACTGAGGGAACACTTTCACTGGGAGGCCAAGATTACTCAGATTCCAAGAAAAGGCTCAGGGAATTTCTTCTGCTCCCCCAGCATAGGCCTCTGGCTATCCCTCCTGTTTGGATGATGTGTACACAGAAGCCAGCCTTAATCCAGATTCTTTGCCTCCAGCTCCTGTTAAACCAGACAGGTATTACCGGGTTCCTGATTCTCACCAGTTCCTATATAAAAGCCATACTGCTGACCCAGAAACAATTTCATAGGGTCCCAAGGGAATTAAGGCCTCTACTGCTAAAAACCCATTACCTTCAGAGAGATTCCAGAGCTTTAGAAAGGTGGGGGAAAAAGGTGTACACCTCGGCCACTTTAACCATGAGGGCATTAAACTGTCAGTTCCATATGTTAAAGTATCAGCAGTTTTTGATATCTCAGCTGAAAAGCAAGATGACACAACCAGACCAACCAGATTTAAAAGAGTTGCAGGATTTGTTGCATGGTGCAGAGCAAGTGGGTAAACATACCTTGCAGTGTGGTTTTGATGCTTTAGAGGCCTCATGTAGAGCTGCTGTTACGGGTTCTGTTATATGTAGGCATGCTTGGCTCAAAGAGCAAACCTTACCAGATCATGTCAAAGCTAAATTATTAGATGCACCTCTTCAAAAAGATGTATTGTTTGGTGTTAAAGCTGAGGAGGTGCTAAAGAAAATGGAGGAAAAAGCGAAATCAATGCAAACAGTGAAAGATTTCCTGCAGGTACAGCCTCCACGTTTCAGCAGAAACTGGCCTTCAAAAATTGGTCCTTTCCAGCCACAGACAGACCTCAAAGGGGCAGATACAGGCGCCCAAGGTGTAGAGGGCATCCTCAAGGATCTTTCAGAGCCGGACAGTGGCAAGCACCAACCCCAAGAGGTGGAGAAGATAGATCACAGTCTTTTAGAAAACAGACACAGTGACTTCCCCCTACACCTGCCAAGCAAAGCTTTAATGGCAGCACCTTTGGGCAGAAAACTGGCATTATTCTCAAAAAATTGGCATATTGTTACAAAAGACAAATGGATTCTGGACATTATAGACAGAGGCTACAGGTTCCACTTTCACACCCTTCCAAGAATGAGAGGCATGCCAAACCTGCCACAATATGAAAGGGGAGAGGCACAAAAACAAGTTTCAGCTCTCATGGACATGAAAGCAATTCAAGAGGTACCTGCAAAAGAACAAGGTCAAGGGTTTTATACCAGACTATTCCTGGTACCAAGGAAAGACAAAGATTAGAGACCTATCTTAGACCTATCCATCCTAAACACATATCTACAGGTGCCAAAATTCAAGATGCTCACATTACAGCAGCTTCTTCCCATGCTGGGCAAGGAGTCTTGGCTGGTAACATTGGACCTCAAGGAGGCATACCTGCATGTCCCTATCAGACAAAATTGCAGAAGATACCTCAGATTTCTTGCAGGTTCAACCCATTACCAATTCTCTGCATTGCCCTTTGGCTTATCTACTGTGCCCAGAGTGTTTACGAAATGCCTGGCATCAGTAATCGCCTTCTGCAGACTACAAGGGATACAAATCTACCCATATCTGGACGACTGCCTGATCCAAGCGGACAGCAAGGACATACTACTGCAGCACCTGGCGTTTGTAATAAAACTGTTGAACTTCCTGGGATACACAGTCAACAAAAAGAAATCAAAACTAATACCCTCTCAACAAATAATTTTCCTGGGTGCCAGCTTGGATACAACCACCCAGATGGCCTACCTCACGCCAGACAAGCAAGGGCAACTGTCTCAATACTTCAAAAAAATGGCAACTTACACCAGGCTAACTGCAAGGAAAGTCCTGCAGGCTCTGGGATTCATGGCATATTGCATCCTACTAATCCCATGTTCAAAGCTGCATATGAGGAAACTTCAGTGGTACCTGAAAAACTTATGGTCTCAACACAGCCACAGCTTGGAAACATACCACTCATTCCATGCCTTCAAAAGGAATTTTTGTGGTGGACTCAAGCTTGCCAAAGAAACACATGTCTTCCATTCTGTGTACCTCAAGCAACTCAAATCATCACTACAAATGCCTCAGACTATGCCTGGGGAGCACACATGACAGATCAGTGCATTCAGGGAAAATGGACCCGAAAAGAGAAGCACCTTCACATCAACCAAAAGGAAATGCTAGCCGTGCAAAAGGCTATTTTGACCTTCAAAGACCTACTGCATGCAGGCCAGCTATTGATAAGGACAGAACACCACAGTGATGTGGTACATAAACAAACAGGGGGGAACTCATTCATACCCCCCTCTGCAGGCAAGCCATGACCCTATGGAACACAGCACTGGA
Organism: Protopterus annectens; assembly: GCF_019279795.1. Taxonomy (NCBI): domain Eukaryota; kingdom Metazoa; phylum Chordata; order Ceratodontiformes; family Protopteridae; genus Protopterus; species Protopterus annectens. The sequence continues at coordinate 440,485,770 of NC_056745.1, forward strand.
ACTGCAAATTCAACTACAGGCACAATTCCTGCCAGGGAAGGAAAACACACTGGCAGACAACCTAAGCAGAAATATGACAGATCCACACGAATGGAAGTTGCATCCTCAATTTTTCACAAAGATAACTCAGGCATGGGGACAGCCAGACATAGATCTCTTTGCTACCCACAGAAATTGCCAGTTGAAAAAATTTTGTTCAAGGACCTACCATCCACAGGCCTGGAAAGTGGACACACTTTCCTTCAATTGGGCAACATTGACAGTCTATGCCTTCCCACCTCTTCCTCTGCTGCCCAAAGTTCTATTAAAAGCCAGAGCAGAGAGGCCGAAAATGATTCTCATTGCTCCAGAATGGCCAAGACAACACTGATATCCGCTCCTGAAGAGCCTGACACATTCCCCACCATGGATCCTACCTCTAGTCCCTCTTCTGCTGTCCCAGCACAACTACAAAACCCTTCACAGCAATCTCAAAACTCTAAATCTAGCTGCATGGAGAATTCCTTGAATTCCCAACAGTTTCTCCTCTCCAAGGAGGTGCAGGATGTCATCTTGGAGGCCAGAAGACCTTCTACTAGAAAGGCCTACTCCGCCAAATGGAAATGATTTTGTGCCTGGAATCAAGAAAAGGGACAGAATCCTTGGGTAATAAATATACCTCAAATTTTACAGTACCTAGCTGAGATGTTAAACAATGGACTTTCCTTCTCCTTCATCAAGATCCACGCTTCAGCCATTTCTGCACAATACAACACAGAGCCTCTTTTATTCTCTCACCCTCTCTTAAGGCAGTTCCTCAGAGGGGCAAAGAATATAAAACCCCCAAGGAAACCACCAGTCCCTGCTTGGGACCTCAACTTCGTATTGGAAAAGCTGGCCCTTCCTCCCTTCGAGCCAGCTTCTTCAACAGAGTTACAGTACTTGTCATGGAAAACAGCCTTTCTTCTGGCTATCACCTCAGCATGCAGGGTTTCGGAGCTACAGGCCCTCATGGCTGTGCAACCATTCATCATTTTCCATCAGGACAGAGTTTCATTACGAACCAACCCTACCTTTATGCCAAAGGTAGTATCCAGTGTAGCTTTGAATCAGACTATCCACTTACCTACCTTTTATCCTAATCCACAAAACAAAGGGGAAAGACTACTACATTCCTTGGACATTCACAGACAACTTCGTTACTATTTGGACAGAACAAAGCCATTCAGGAAATCTGAGCAACTCTTTGTGTCCTATGCTGCAGGTACTCAGGGAAAGGCCATTTCCCAGCAGACAATTTCAAAATGGATAGCCCACTGCATATGTTTTTGTTACTCGTTTCATGGAAAAACTGTGCCTGCATGCATCAGATCCCACTCCACCAGAGCCACAGCTACCTCTGCAGCCTTCCTCAGGGGGGTCCCTACCAAGGACATTTTTTAAGCAGCCACCTGGAGTTCAATGCACACTTTCTCCAAGCACTGTCACCTCCCACTATACTCAAAATCTAGAGCGGGCTTTGCCACAGCAGTCCTGCAGGGCATCCTAGCCCCTCCTAGTTCCACTTAGTGCCTACCACCCTTACGTAGCTTTGGGATTCTACCCATCTGTTATGACTGCAGCTGTGTGCACGATGAACATAGTACAGTTTTGTACCTACCATAAATGTAGATGTTCGAGTGCTCATACAGCTGCAGTCCAGGTTTTCCTCCCTCCATCCCCTCTTAGGACAGGCCTTATGACAAACACTTTTTTGGGGGGTTTCTTTTATGGTGTATTTGCTTGCAACTACTGTTTTTGATTTATCAACATTGCATCTTTGCATAACATTGTGTTTGCCTTCCTTCTGGGGGCACCTGACATCTGGGGCAAGAAAAACTGAAGAAAATGGCGTCAGCTGCCTCTTTTATACCCCTGCCGCACTGACGTCAGGGAAGAAGCGACGACAACAGACGCCGGACCTAGACTTTGGAATTCGGCCGACCGAGGACCCGCCTGACAGCAGGATAACCCATCTGTTATGACTGCAGCTGTATGAGCACTCGAACATCTACATTTATGGTAGGTACAAAACTGTACTTTTTCTTCTCCAGGTCTCATTCAGGTTTTTCTAGGGCCATTATCCGGGACTCCTGGACCCTCATTCTTTCACCTCTCAATCAGACATAAGTTTTGGTAGTCTGGCCATATAGCTAGGGCTACTTGAAGCAGCAGTCTTAATGAACAGTTGTGTAAGTAAAGTTTACAGTAATATAGATGATCAGATTATCACCGTTGGTGAAGTGATATATTTTTATCTTCCTTGTATTGTTCTTTTCAGGATTTTGGCCTCCCTGTCTGCTTGTGTGAAGTCTATGAAGGGCTCGGAGCCGAAACCTCTTTTTAACTTTTTATTTTAGTTAGCCTAGATTTTAGTCAGCCTAGATTAAGATAATTGTTTGGGTACATCTGAAGATATGGAGGTTGACCGGCTTTAGTATCCTAAGCAGGATATGTCCTTATAGCTATGGCTACTGTAGTAGTGATCTTTGAGCAGCTACTGCTATGGAAAATTTACTTAGACAACTGTACCGTCCTGTTCGATTTCAGGAGAAATATTACATTTGCTATTACGGATGAACCCAGAAAATAGTCCTTGTATTCTTTTCATTATGTAACTTGTATAGCAGATTTACAAACTTGCCTTCATATAATTATAAAAGTGTGTAGTCCATCCATGTAGTTTAGGTTCTTTATCTCCAAGAAGGGTATCTATAGCTATATGTGTTTCGGACTTGATTATTGGTGTTGCTGACTTTAAAGTAGCTACTGCTTTAACTGACCAGCTTAAGATGACTTTAGTGGATGCTATGTTTGTGTTGTTATTCCTCACATACTGAGATGTAGATAAATATTTCTGTTAAATATAGACTGACCCCAAACTGTGTTGCCAGACTCATCTTGTAGTGAAATAACAGTTGTCTAAGTCTAGATGCCAATACTTGAGGGAAGGAAACCTCTTTGTCCAGTAAATAGTGTTAATTCTATCCCATTTTTCTTGTGTATCTATTAGGTGAAGTCATAACTAACAAAATAGAAAAGTTTTTCTTTTTGCCATTGAGAGGCCCTTGACCCTAACAAGTCATCAATGTCCATGGTCTTTCAACGTCAGGCTTTTGTAAGTCAGAATTATGTTATACTTCATTCAAAGTTGCTATCTGTTTGCCTGCCCTGGGATCCCTTCTTATTCCTTGCTTCATGTAAAACATGCTGGAGTTCTACACCTAAGGCTAACTAAGTAGGAAGTCTGACTTCCATGGGACCTTAACTGTGTGTTGAAAAAAATCAACCTTGGCATCATGTGAACCTGCAGCAGCACTCCTCAATTATTTGACTTGTAAGAATGTCCTCTTAGTGGCTGCAGCATCTACCAGGAGAACTTCTGTACCATCAGTGCTTATGCGCAAGCAACTTTTTCCCATTTCCAGTATGGACATAGTAGTCCTTGCACCAAGCCCACCCTCATGCCTGAGGTAGTGACAGATTTCTCTCTAAATCATGCAGTAAACCTACTGGTTTTCTTCCTTATCCCAAGCAGTAAGGGGGTAGGGATCTTGTATATCTTGGATGTGCAAAGGCAGCAGAGGTTTTGCCTATAAAATAATAGACTAAAGTCTAGGAATCTCTGCTGGTACTATACTTTATAAACACAAGCACCCTGGGCCAGTTAGTATAAATGCTACTGGAGGTGCAGACATATTGGACTTGGTACTCCCAAATATGGGAGAACAGTCCCCCCCCCCCCACATTGTTGTGTACTGTCTAGCAAAGTCAGGCTACAAAGCAGTCTTCAAAATAAGAGTTAATTCTTGTACCCCAACAAACCCTGTAACAGTTAGAAACTACTGAGAGGCAAACTATATTTTACTATTTGATAACCTGTCAAATTTCAAGCCTCGGCAAAACCAGATAACACAGCAGCCTATGCAGAAGTATTCACAGACACACTCTATAACCATGTCCATGTTTGCATAGAGGCTGCTGTGTCTAACAGAAGTAAGCCAAAAACTAAAAAAAAAAAAAAATCACCCTGGAGGAATCCAAAATTAAACAGGTTGTACAACAAAAGAAAAAAAGATGCAACTAAAATTAGGAAGTGTGATACTAAAAAAAAGCTAAACACTCTCTCATCAAACTGAACAGGACTAAGTCCAACAAAGCAAAATTTGAGGTAAAGATGGTGTCCCAGGCCAAGGACAACCACAAGGCCTTCTGTAACTATGTCCGAAACCTCAAAAACAGAACTGTGCTGAATTATTGGTAAATGGAACCACATTAATGGAACTTGGAGATGTACAAATCTTCTGACAAATTTGTATTTATCTATCAGGCCAAGAATGCAGCTTAAATGGGCCCTGGTAATATCCAGGATGCTTCTTAAACAGCCTAAAATATTACCTGTCAGGGCTACTGATGTCACTTTTCAACCATAACCTCTGCACCACAGGAATGGAAGACTGTAATTGTCATCCATCTGCACAAGGACAGGCCATCAACGGATCCTGGGAATTTACAGACCCATTAGTGTGACTGACTAGTGTCATGCGAAGCCATGGAAAGAATTACCTTAGAAATTATTAATGACATAGGAAACCTTCAGCCACTGGACCCAACCTAGTTTGGTTTCATCAAAGGCAGATCATGCCTACAGAATCTGGTGGACTTCTTGAAGGAGATTACCAAGGCAATGGATGAAGGCAAAACCGTGTATACATCAGTCTTGACTTAGCGAAGGCATTTAATAAAATACCCCTTTCTGGCATTGTAAACAGACTCAGAGTTAGGCATAAACCCCTATGTAACTTGCTGGATAGCCAGCAGTCTTACAGACAGGACCCAGGAAGTTAGGGTTGTAGAGGCCACCTCCACAAAGAGGTATGTCATCGGTGAAGTTTGGAGGTCAAGGCCAATGTCAAGGGCCTCTGGCTTACCAAGTTTACAGATGATTGCAAGCTGGGAACAATCATAGAACCATTCTCCCAAAGATACCGGATCAGAAAGGTCTAACCCAACCAAATGACTAGTGCCAAAAGTCACTGCTTTACAACTCCGTGCCAAGAAATGCATAATAGCACCTTTGGGAAGGTCTACCCAGGATAATTACCTCACTGATAAAACCCCTCTAAAAGTAGAGACCGTACTCAGGGTTTTGGGGATTCATGTAGCTACTAACCTGGCTTTTGACCAACGTTTCAAAGGACGTAAGAAAATCATTATTTTTCATTCAACTTATAAGCAAGGACATGGCGTTTAAGTCCAGGGAAGTCATCTCGCTACTGTATACAGCTGTTATCAGATCCATCATTTAGAATAATGCCCCCTTCCATATGTACATGACCAGGCACATGCAACAACTTGAATGTCCACAAGAGTTCCTCACAAAAAGAATACAGGGTATAAGCACACTGTCCTTTGCAGATTAACTCAAAGCCCTATCTCTATACCCTGTTTCCTACAGGCTGCTGAGAGGTGATTTATACTTGGCATACAAGGCATCCTTGGATTGCACTCTGATGGACCTTTTCCATATATGCCAAACAAACAGCACCAGAACTACTATATCTAAGGGTTTAAACTTTGCTTGTAACGTAAATAGGACATGTTGGAAGTACAAGTATATTTCTAAGAGAATCCCCATTCTCTGGAATAGGCTTCACATGCTTGTGAAGCAGAGCCCTTCCCTAAACCTTTTGAAGTGTGCAACCTGGACCAGTGGATGGGAAATCAGAAATTGGAAGTTTACTTCTAATCTGGCACCTGTGTGTTTGATGGATGAAGCCAGCCGTTAAATCATACCCTAACTAACGTACACCCCATAAAATAACCTCTAAGGCACAATAACTCATGTAATTCATTTTGGTTGCATGGCTAGGCTTATAAAGGCCATAGTAGTCATTGGCCTAGTATACATCTATGAGCCTGTAAAAATAGATGAGCTATTCTTGCCCTTTACAAAGGGAACTGGGGGTAGGGCTATCTCAAAATAGCTCTCTCTGTAATGTAGTTTGTTGATGTCCTTCTATTCATATCTGCCGCAGGTTATCCCAAATGTCCGTCCAGTGTACAGAAGTCTAAAGCTACTGTTAGGTACGTGCGAAGTTGCACATAGGTCGCTGTCCAACGTCTGGTATAAAGCGGAAATGCAGGCATGTGCCATCCCCAGAACATTTTTGTCACCAGTCTGAATGCCATCACCAGTCATTTGCTTGTTAGCAAAGTTGTAGATTCCAAGTCAGATAAGTGCCTCATTGGGGTTTTTCCTTTGATTTTTTGTGCTATTGTTTTGCTTAGGTTACATGTCATCTAGGAAGGGCAAGTGTCATTGTGGAAGGCAAATTCCACATAAGGATTTCCACAATCTGTGCCTCTTTTGTCTAGGCCCTAACCACGACCATCACTCCTGTGCTATTTGCAAAGCCTTTGTTCCAGACACCCTTCACAGCCATCTCACTTCTCTCAGTTTATATTTAGAGAACCAATGCCTTAAGCTTTTAGCTCACAACGCCATGGAAGGTCCGTTCTTGAAAAGGCCAAGAAATCTAGGATTGAGGTCTCTGCTGCTCCTTCAATTCTGGAGATCTGTTCAAAGGAAGGCAGTGATTCTTCCATGGGTACCATTGTGAAGGCTGCAAGGATCTTGATAGCATTTCCTTGGGGGAAATGCAGACGTCTGCAACGGATGTACGGGGGATCCCAGGCTCATAGTCTCTGAAGGTCCTTGTTGAATTCCACAAATCCTTGTACATGATGACGTCCTGGCACCATTATCAAATGTAGGCCTACGTCAGGTCCCTTGTCTTTTCACTGTATGGATGTTCCATTAAAGAAGCAGCAGAAAACTAAGCATTCTCCTTCTCAGGAACATTCTGCTGATTGGCAAGCCTTTTCTCAATGCCAATTTAATGCTTTTATGGCCGTTAGGCAAGCTCCAGGAGTCTGTCTCCCTTCTCCTTCACTTTCTCCAGTTTCTCCTCAAAAAAGAATTAGGATTGAGGATTCCTCAGATGAAGATGATTCCACTGAGGATGAGTCTCTGGCATATTCTGCCCAGATGTCCTCTCCATTGGGATATGCTTCCCCAGAAGAGGAGTCAAGTGTTACAGAATCACCTGGGGAGAATATTATCTTTGGTTGAGACCATTGTGAAGATGAGAGAATTTTTCAAGTGGGATTGCTCTCTGGTTTCTGTAAGGCATCATAATGTGTTACAGATGGATTCCCCTTCCCCCATCTGCAGTATCTCTAATGCCACCAGCTTTTTTATATGCTTTCTCCTCTGCTTGTAAGTGTTGTCTCACAACCTCCTCCCCCTAAAAGGACAGATAAGCTTTACAAAGTGCCAGAAGACTGCAAGTTTTAAGTGCCCTTCTGCAGAGCCCAGCTACAGTTTCAGTGGCTGCAGATAAACCCTCAAAGCTTTTGCCTTCAGCTTCCCTTCTCCCCTCGGATAAGGGAGTAAAGTTATGAAAAGGTTGGGGGAAAAGTGTATACGTTGGCCACACTTGCCTTAAGACCATAAACTACCGGATGCATATGACCAAATATACTTTACCCCTCCTTTTTCAAGCCACTAATCTCATTTCAGAGCTTCCAGACTCTGACACCATTTTGGGTTCCTCTGCTCAAGTGACACATTCCATTAAATGCACCTGTGATGCAGGAGAATCATTTACCAGAGCTGCTGCATCTAGCTCTGTGTTGAGGAGGTACTCTTGGCTGAGACTTTAGCCTCTACCAGACAATATCAAAGCTAAAATTATGGATGCTCCATTAGATTCCAAGGCCTTGTTTGGATCTGCAGCTGCAGAGCTTTTTAAGTCCTTACAAGAAAAGGGCAATGATCTCCAGGACTGTAAACATATATGTGAGAGTGTTCAATCTCGCCTTTGTTCTTACACATGGGTTCGGAGCCGATCCTCGGCTCCCGACTGCAAGCTCTGCATCGAGGAGAAGGCCGGGGACATCTAATACCCACAATCGCCCCCTGCCGTTACCTCAGATCTAGTTTGCCGCTGCTGCAGTACGCATCGCTGGAGACTAGCTCGGGGCTGTTCAGATAAGATATTTTATCTATTCTGTACTAACTTTCAGAAAGTTTCTTTAAATTCTAGTTACTTAAGTAAGAGTAGGTGTGTGAGTGTCAGGAATTCTCTATACTTAGAATAAGTTAACTTGTTAACTTTCGAGTTAGAGTTTTTCGGGGCCTACCCCTTCTTGGACTTGTGACTAAAATTTTTGTAGTCTTGCCTTTTGGCAGTTATTACTGGATTAGACTTCGGATTCGACTTCTTTGACTAAAAACTTGTGGTAGTCTTGTTTTTAGCTTCATCAAACAGACTCTTATTCCCGGATTTGACATTTTTACTGGATTGGACTTTTTACTGGACTGGACTGTCTTCTCATTTGTTAATATGTCTGAAAAGATGAAATCTGGTTTTAAACGTTGTCAGTGTGGCCAAAAAATGTCGGTCACAGACAACCACAGTTCCTGTGTCTACTGTCTTGGCCCTCTCCACTTACAAGAGGACTGCTCTATTTGTCACTCTTTTAGTGGGAGGGTCATGACAAAACTGATGGATAGAGGATTGCTGAAACCCTCTTTCCAGGAGGCTTTGGATGCTTCAGACCAGGCATCCAAGTCCAAAGTCATCGGCTCCGAGCTCTTGAGTCTAGTTAGATCACCGGTTCCACAGACTTGGGCCGAGTGTTCAACTGTTGGCAGTTTCGAGCCTCGAGTCTTGGAACGTGGTGGAGCTCCCTCCACCGACTCTGTTGAGGTCGGCTCCGTCTTCGATCCCTTCAACTCGTTCTTCTAGAGCCCTTTCCGACACCGGCGTGGACCGTGTGGTGCAGAAACTTATGGAGCATACGGCCCTGTCCAAGCTTATTTCGGTCTCCTCTCAGTTGATGTCGAGACTTGAAGGCCTGCCACTATCTCCATCTGTTCCTCCTCCGAGACCTGTTCAGTCTTGGAGCCGGAAGAAGCTGACCTGATGATTGTGGAGCCCTCGGTGCCAGAACCGTCTTTTCTCGGTCGGCACCTCGACTCCATCCGATCCGGTACCGGAGTCTCGGGCGAAGATCTGTCCTTGGTTCGGGACGAGTCGGACCGATGTTGTTCCGACTCTCCTCTCGGGCCTCGTCCTCGGGTCGGTGCCTTCGGTTCCTGTTTCGGGATTCTTCCCATTTCTTGAACCGGGAGATACCTCGACTGGCCTCGACCTCATGAGGAAGGTGTTGTCTACCCAGACAACCACATCAGCAGGTACAGCTTCTCCTCCCCACAAAGGACCGTTATCCTCCTCTGCACCCACGTCCAAGCGTCGGGCACCAGTGTCTCAGCCACCCCTGGAGGGTGCCCCCTCTTCCTCGGAGGCTTCTTCGGATGCTCCCCACAAAGAAGTTCCTAGGAAAAGACTGTGTAAGAGGAGACACTTGGATTCTCCACAAGAATCCTTGACATCTGATACTGACTTAGATGAGTCAGAAGGGTCCCCTAAGTCACCTTCAGAGGATGTCTCTTTTCTGACATCTTGGAGATCCTTAAACAGAGAGGTGACTGGCAAGCCCTCCCCCCTTCTGAGGATGAGTCAGTTTTGCTGAAGGCATTTGGTGCCCGTCCTTCCTCCTCCTGGGTCACTCCGCCCTTTGATGAGTTAATGGAATTAATTGCTGGGGTGGGAGACTCCTGACACGGTGGAACCTGTCCCTAGGAAGCCAAATAAGTACATTACGGCACCACAGGACAAAGCTTACCTTACCAAAGGAGTTCCAGTAGACGCCATGGTGGTGGCAGCGCCACGAAAAAGGAGATGTCGGAGTCTTCCTCATCTGTCCATCCGCCTAACAAAGATTCTAGGACCATGGACAGATATGGGAAGCGCATTTTCAGTTCAGCGGCTTTCTATATCGTTCCTGAACTATTTGACCCATTTTACACGTTACAGAGGGATCTAGTCAAAGAGTTGGGAGATACCCTCCAGGGTGCTACAGATGCTGCTGTCTCAGAGAAAGTTACAGCAGCTCAACACCCTTATTGTGAACTCGTCCATGAGGCTGATATCCTATGCAGCTGAAGGATCGAGTAGGGCAGCGGCTTCAGCGATTGCTCTAGGCAATCCTGGATGCGCTTATGTTTCTTGCGGAAGCCTTCAAGTCGTCCTTTACTAACGCCCCATTTGATGGAGCCACACTTTTGGCCCTAAAGTAAAGGAGACCCTTACCGGTGTGAACAGGAGGGAAAGACTCTGTCTGCTGTAGTCCGTTTTTCCACCCCTTCCAGACCGCACCCCAAAGGGCAACATGGTGGGAAAATGTGGTTTGAAAACCTCAAAGATCTTTTCCAGACACACAGGGTGATGCCCCTCTAGAGGCAGAGGGGGGCAGAGGTGGAAGACGCCACCCTGGCGGCAGAGGTGTCCAAAACCAAGGTGACAGGGATAACCTCCCTGGCAAACCTTTCAGCACTCCTGAGAGGAGGCCCGACTGTCCTGCTCTGGAGGCAGTAGCTTTATACCCTCAGGCCTGGCAAAACCTTTCTTCAGACAATTGGGTAAAAGCGTTGTTACCAGAGGTTACAAAATCCCATTTCTATCCACCCCATTCCAAAGAAAAACTCCCAGATGTACCACCCCATCTGCGAGACCCAGCAGCTACAGAAATTTCAAAGCTGCTAGAAAAAGAGTCATCCAACCAGTCCCAGCGGACCAAATAGGATTCGAACTTACTCAAGGTTCTTTTTAGTTCCAAAGAAAACAGGGGACTGGAGGCCGATTCTGGACCTAAGTCATCTCAACACCTTTGTCAAGAAGGAAAAGTTCCGAATGGTCACGCTTCAATCGATCCTTCCATTCTTACAGAAGGACGACTGGATGTGCTCAATAGATCTGAAGGACGCATACTACCACATCAAAATGGCCAGGGCGTCCAGAGATCACTGCGCTTCGGCTGGGAGCCAGTCACTATCAGTTTGAGCCCTGCCCTTTGGCCTGACCACAGCCCCCAGGGTCTTCACCAAATGCATGGCAGTGGTAGCGTCTCATCTGAGGCGCCTAGGATTCCAGGTGTTTCCGTATCTGGACGACTGGCTCCTGTCTGCCACCACCAGGCATCAACTGATACAAGCCAGGGATTACTCCCTACAACTTTGTACACACCTTGGCATTTCAGTAAATTTGAAAAATCTTTGCTACAGCCATCACAGCATATCTTATTTATAGGAGCGGAATTGGATACGTCAGTTAGTTCTAAAACTTCCGACAGAAAGAATACTAGCACTTCAATTCAACATTTCCTTCTGCTGTCGTCCAGAAAATCCCCAGCAAAAATTGTTCTGAAAGTTTTGGGTCTCATGGCAGCTTCTCTCATAGCAATACCATTGGGAAGACTGCACATGAGCTTCTATTTGCACAATGGTCATTCCAACAACTTCCACTGACTCACGAAATTTTGATAACAAAACATGCAAATCACACCTAATGTGGTGGTTACAGACTTGCAACCTGTCCGGGAAGACCATTTGTGCTACCCACGCGACAGTCAGCGGTTATAACCACGGACGCTTCCTGATAGGGTGGGGGCATCTTTCAGGGACAGACAGTCCAAGGCGAATGGACCAATCTGGAGTACAATCTGCACATCAATGTTCTGGAGTTGAGGGCAGTGTTTCTGGCATTGCAACACTTTGCTCCCCTTCTTCCTCCAGGGACCATTGCAGTTCAGACAGACAACATGTCCGTAGTCTGGTACATAAACAAGCGAACCAGGTCCTACCAACTATGCAGAGAGGCCATGAGAATTTGGCAATGGGCAGAGTCCACCGGTCGCTTTCTGATCGCAACGCACATCCCGGGGTCATCCAACGTCATAGCCGACAGGCTGAGCAGGGCAATACTATTGCCTCACAAGTGGTCCCTCAAACAGTCAGTTGCGGAACAGATTTTTTGCAAATGGGGCCAGCCTACCTGCGATCTGTTTGCGTCTCCAATGAACGCCAAATGCAGGAGCTACTTTGCACTATTACCCCTCCAGGGAAGTCCCAAGGTCTCCTATATGCCTTTGCTCCATTTCCACTGATTGCAAAGATTCTGCAGAAAGCAAACAACTTTCAGAGGACTATAATTCTCATTGCTCCGTTCTGTCCTCGTCAAATTTGGTTCCCTTTCTCTTGCATCACGGGACCTTGGATGCTGGACCCAGAGCCAGATCTACTGACTCACTCGTCAGGAGTTCCTCACCCATCCCTGGAATCTCTCCATCTAGCAGCTTGGCTGCAGCCAGGTCAATTCCCCTTGGCGGTTCAAGATATTTTGGTAGCTTCTCATAAAGTTTCTACGACAAAGACTTATACTAGTAAATGGAAGCGTTTTGTCTTCTGGGTGAGTCACATCAGTTGGACCCTGTTACAGCTCCGTTGAATAAGGTCTTAGAATTTCTAACGAATTATTTCAGGAAGTAAGAGTACAGTTGGCTGCCATTTCTAGCTATCATATAGAAGAAAGTGGTGCACCTATTATGGCTCACAGACTCTGTAAAGCCTTTTAAAAGGTTCCTTTCATATCAGACCACCAGTCAGAAGCCCGACATCACCGTGGAATTTAAATTTATTGCTCTCTAAATTGATGCTACCACCCTTTGAACCAGCTTCAAGTTGCACTTTGAAATTTTTGTCGTGGAAAACATTATTTCTAGTGGCTATTACATCGGCTAGACGGGTGTCTGAGCTGCAGGCCCTTTCGGTCAAACATCCCTATTTAATTTTCATTCTGACAGAGTATCCTAATCCATCCTTTCTTCCCAAAGTTTGTTCTACTAGTAATATTAATCAGTCCATTGAATTACCCACCTTCTTTAAAGACCACTCTAATAAATTAGAGTATATAAACTGGGCGTCCATAGACAACTCAGATTTTATTTGGATAGAACAAAAGATCACAGGAAATCTGATCAGCTATTTATAGCTTTTGCTGACAGCAGAAAGGGTCTTGCAGTTGAACGAACTCTTTCTAAGTGGCTAACTGATTGTATCATTTATGTTTATGAAAATTCTGATCAAACATTATCAGCAAAACCCAGAGGACATTCTACCAGATCAATTTCTACATCTTTGGCTCATGCAGCTCGTTTACCTTTAGACATCATTTGTGCGGCTGCTACTTGGGCTAAACCACATACATTTATTTCTCATTACAAAGTGGACAGGGTTTCTAGGGATAGGGCAACCTTTGGTTCCACTGTGCTCAAGAACGTTCTCCCTTGAGTTCCTCAGGATCATGGAGCTAGGGACGCTACCCATGTGTAAGAACAAAGCGAGATTGAACACTCTCACATAAAGAAGTTATGTCCTTACCATAACGTTCCATGTGGAGTGTTCATCCTCCCACCCTTCCCACCCTTAGGAAGAGCGTCGATTTGGTGCCTGGTCTGGAGTATTCTCCTTCTGCTGTTGCAGTGTTGGTGTTGCTATCATACCCTTGGTATGTTTGTATATATGTAATTATGTATATAGTTTGGCATGTATGCGTGATTGTTGTCTGGTTTGCTTGCAAACTAGATCTGAGGTAAAGGCAGAGGGGGATTGTGGGTATTAGATGTCCTCGAGCTTCTTCTCGATGCAGAGCTAGGATCGGCTCCGAACCCATGTGTAATAACCAAGGCGAGATGAACACTCCACATGGAACGTTATGGTAAGGACATAACTTCTTTTTTTATGTCATCAGTAACAAAATGTCAAAGGAGCTATCCTTCTAAAACTTCCTTTGTAGGGAGGCTATCCAGACCTTCGTCTTCCAAGAGTAAAAGAAGTGCAAGGAAACCTTACACTGCTAAGTTATCCTCTACTACTACTCCTGTTCAGAAGCAGCCTTTTCCTACCAAGTCAGATAGTCTGTGGCTAGCATCCTCTCTTTAGCCAGACCCTACTATCCTTATGTTTTTCCCTGTCTCTTCCTGCTTGGAAACAGATCACGCAAGACTCCTGGGATCTTTCTGTTGTGCTCAAAGGATACTTCATGGTATGGTTGACCCTTTCTTCAAGGGTATTCCTCAACCCCCAAAAGACCAGTTGGAATTTTTTCCTCAGCTGATTCACAGCTTGATTTCTCAGGGAACCATTCAGGAAGTGCCACCTTCCCATCTAGGGAAAGGATTATATTCAGGAATGTTCCTAGTCCCCAGAAAAGATGGTCCTTGGAGACCCATTCTACATCTGCCACATCTATACACATTTGTAAAGGTCCCTACCTTTTGCATGCTTTCCATAAACACACTGCTTCCTCTTATAATTCCACAGGCCTTCATGGTGTCCCTGGACATCAAGGATACCTGTCTTCACATCCCTATTCATCCTCTTTACAGGAAATTTCTGCACTTTGCTGTTGCTTAATCACATTTTTCAATTTTCCGCCTTGTCTTTTGGTCTATCTACGGCACCAAGGGTCTTCACAAAATGCTTAGCTCCTGTTATTATCTTTTACAAACTCAAGGGTATTCATATCTTTCCATACCTGGACAAACTCCTTCAGGCTCATTCTTCAGACATTCTGTTACAAAACCTTCATTTCAGTGACTCTTCTGGAAAGGCAAGGATTCACTGTAAACTTTCAAAATTCTTTCTCACTCCTTCACAAGACCATGTCTTCCTAGGATGCAGAATACAGACAGACAAGATGTTTGCTTCCTTGCCTCACCAGAAAGTCATCTATCCAACTGGTTTCTTTAAGACCATCATTCCACTTCAGTCCTTGATAACCAGGGAGTTCCTTTTCCTGCTAGGCTTCATGGCATCCACCATTCCCATGTTACCACTAGCCAGACTTCACATGAGGAAATTCCAGTGGTACCTCAGGTCAGTCTGGATGTAATGTGTTCATCCACTGGATTTTGTTATTCCTCTCCTTCCCTTCTTGAAAAAAGAATTGCAGTGTTGGATTCAACAGGTTACCTTGAATCCAGGTCTTCCCCTCCATCTCCCTCTTTCGTCTTAGGAGTTATTCACGGATGCCTCAGACATGGGATGGCAGGCAACCTTCACCTCAAGAAAGGTTCAAGACATGTGGTCTACTTCCCAAGTGAAGGAACACATAAACATAAAGGAGATAAGAGCTCTCATTTTTGTCCTGCAAACATTTCAACCTCTTTTTCTTCCAGGTCCCTTAAAGTGGTTAACAGATAACACCACAGTTCTTTAGTATGTCATCAAGTGTGGGGGTGGGCAAGTCATATCTCCTGTCCAGGTTTGCTCCCAAGGCTTGGGAGTTGGCTACTCAGTATCAACTAACCCTTTAGGCAGTTCACATTCCTTCCACTCAGAATGTTGTGGTAGACATATTGAGCAGGTCCATGACTCAATCCCACGAATGGATGTTGCATAGGGATGTGTTTCTGGACATTATTCACTGGTGGGCTGCACCTCAAGTAGATCTCTTTGCCTCCCCTATGATCAGACATCCAAAGTTTTGTGCCAGAGTGCCTGAACCTCTGCCATGGAAGGGTGGGCGCCCTATCCTTCCCTTGGGAAGGGGGGTTTCCTGTGTGCCTTCCCCCTTCTACAGAAGTTTTTGTCAGTTTTGTGTGACAGGACCAACCAGAAATCTTGCTGGAGACTCCCTTTTGGCCAAGACAGCATTGATTCCCCCTTCTGCATTTAGTCGAGGGCAGTCCTCGCAAGTTACCTCACAGGGTGGATCTACTCGCACAGGACAAAGATCCCTAATACACCCACAAATGTCAACCCTTCATCTGTCAGTGTGGGTGATAGGTGTCTGAAAGGGTTAAAAATCCTATTTTCTAAGGAAGTGCTGCAAGTTCTGCACTAGGCCATAAAACCCAATACTAGGAAATCTTACATTTCCAAATGGAAGAGGTTTTTCATCTGGTGTGTTTCTGAAAACCTATGACTATTGTCTGTGGATATTCCATTGATTTTGTCTTATATGCATGAATTACTGAAGACTGGATTATCATACTTTCCGTAAAGCCTCATCTGTATGCCATTTCTGCCTGTCTGTCTATGACCCCTCCTTTGGCTTCAAATTTGGAAGTCAAACTTTTCTTGAAAGGGGTCCTTCATATCGGACCACCAAGGAAACCAGTTCCTCCTCCTTGGGATCTAAATTTTGTCTTGGAATTGACTCTCTTTGAACAAGCAATTTCCTCTTCTCTCCAACATTGCACTTGGAAGACCGTGCTTCTTTTAGCCATCACTTAAGCCAGAAGGGTTTCAGAACTGCAGGCCATTATGGCTTCCTCTCCCTTCACTGTTTTCCACAAGGATAGGGTTTCCCTAGGTGCTAATCCCTCTTTTATGCCCAAGATGGTGAATGAGTTGTCACTTAACCAATCCATTAATTTGCCTACTTTCTTTCCCTCTCCACAATCTTCTAGCAAGAGGATTTTACACACCCTGGATGCCCATAATCAACTCTGATTTTATTTTGATAAAACCAAGTCTATCAGAAAATCTGATCGCCTCTTCATTTCTTATCATCCCAGGGCTCTGTGCAAGCCTGTTTCCAAGCAGACCATCTCCTCTTGAATCTCTAAGGCTATTTCTTTTTGTTGTGTTTCATGGAAAAACCCTTGCTTCTCCAGTTAAGGCTAATTCTACTAGAGCTGTCTTTTCTTCAGGTGCTTTTTTCAAGGGTCTGGATACTTCCTGTATTCTGGAAGCAGCTACTTGATCTTCTGTACATGCTTTCACAAAGCATTACAACTTGGATGGTATATGTAGATCTAGAGCTGGTTTTGCCAGGGCTATTCTTCAGGGGGTTGTAGAGTGCTACTGCCCCTCCACCCACTCTTTTTCCTCTGCATGAGCTTTGGTATTCCCCTCATGTTATGAATACTGCAACATGTGAATAAAAGGACATAGAATAGTTGTGTACAATCTTACCATAACCATACATGTCCTTCTCTTCTGTAGTTGCAGTGTTCTATCCCTCCCTCCTTCCCCCTGATGGTTGCTTGATTTCTGAATATCTGCTTTTCTCAGTTTATCTCAGGATAGTGTTCTTCCTGGGGCATTCATTTCTGGGGATGATATGTGCCAATATCTGCTTTATACCCAATGTCACTTTATGGCCGATGTTGGATGGGGACCTAAGTGCAACGTGGTATGTACCTAACAGTAGCTTTAGATTTTTGTATACTGGCTGGGCAATTCAATACTGCCTGCGGCAAACTATCTCATTTTATGAATACTGCGACATATAGAAGAGAAGGACATCTATGGGTTATGGTAAGATTTTACACAACTATTCTTTATTTCCATGGCAATTCATGCTACTACAATGACAGCCACCCTCAGATCTATAATCTCTGAGAATGTTTCCTAAAAGTTAACAATACTGCAGCAGTGTACACTGTAGTGAGCATAGTGTAGTTGTGTTTGAGCTTCCCCTAACTGTAGCTTTTTGAGTATGCTCACTATTGTAATATTTCCCTCCTTGTGCAGCTTTGCTTTTTGCCTGTTATCATCCTGCGTTTAGGGTGCGTATTCAGTCACTCTATCTCTTACATTCCTCTTTCCTAAGTCTACAAGGAGCCTTCCCCTTTTTGGTTTGATTATTACTTTGAGATGGAGCTTTGTTCTGGTTTGGCTCTCATTCCTGGGAGCATTTTGCCACCTGGGCAGCTAATGCTGTGGCTTTTACCAGACTGATGTTAATAATAGGAGCAAGAAAGACGTAAAGGTAGCAGAGGAAGATGTTCTTACTATATTACAGGTGTGTGACATCCAATGGAAGTCCATCTTGGAAGGCAGACTTTCTTAGTCCCAAAAGTTAGCATTAATGCAACTGTGAAAAATACTCATCTATGATTAAGGTAAGTTCCTCCACAACTGTTATTTCATGTGTATGCAAACCTGCTGTAGATATGCAGGTTCAATTGGAATGGTTAAATATATACACCACATCACTAATGTAGCAGCCACGTGCTGCCAAACAGCCCACCTTGCTTGATAGGCTTGGCCACACTTCTAAAATTTGTCTTCACACAATGGACATGCACAAGAAGTGTACAGTTACTTGTGTATACCAGATGTAGGTGGTAATGTTCTCCTGGTAAATATGATCATCATTATTAAGTAGAGTTATTGTTAGTTTTACTACGGTGGGGGGCTTCTATGCAGAGCTCACTGATGCCGCAATCTCTTCAAATTCAAGTAAAGGTATTTCTGAGGTAGAAAAGTCCTATTTTGAATCAAGAAGATTGGCTGACCCAGTGCAGCTATTAGGTGTGGACTTTGATCATTGTTATTGTACAAGTTGCCTGTTGTGATTTTGTGTAGGTGTTGACTGTTTATTGTGAAGTAACATTTCCCTTGTTGAAGTTGGGGAAATTTTGTTGGAGTGCTAGGCTGAGATAACTCTCATTTTTCTTCCAGTATAAAATCTTTTTCTGAGGGCGTCTTTGAGAAAACTGTTAGGAATGTTGATGTCTCAACTTAAAATGTTCATCTTCCATTCTGAAGGTTCAGGAAAGAAGTTAAAACCTGGAGAAATATAAAACAGCTGTAAATATTAACTATACCATAAATTTCTTGGAGAAAAGGGATAAAGCTTTCTGTTTCTGGTATAATGCATTATTGCAGTCAGGCACTAGCTTTGCTGACATGCTAACATTTCTGGTGTTCCCCAGATCTTTTTAAGTTCAAACTTTTGCCTAAAAGTTAAGTCAAAGTTGAAAATGTTGAGAGTAATTGTGAAATATCTGAGATGAGTTTCAGTTCATTTCTAATAAAAGTAATGGGATCTCTTCCTCCCAGGTGTACTGAAAAAACAGTGACCCATATGTAATTACATTGAAATATGCTGCTGCTATCATCAGCTCTTATTTTAATCCACAACTTTGCACCTCTTGCAGCATTGAGGAGTGTGCCAGTAAATAAATGTTTTAAATTCTGTTTACATTAGCGTAATACCCCTGGGTTTTTGTTAAGCCTTATGGTTTTCAGTCATCACTTTCATCTGTATCACATTTCAACATTGGTTGATGAATATGAGCTGAGAGTCTAGTGTTGATCAGCTGTATTTCAGGTACTCACATGAGGAATTCTTGCCTGTAGCCATGATGAATTTTCATGCCAGCCAGACAAGGTTCTGGTCACCTTTAAAATTGTAGTTTATTTTAATTGGGTGTAATCTTGTAAATAGGTTAAAGATATTTCTTGATGTTTTATTTATGCAAACTGTTTGTTTGTGTTGTTACTATAATGTTACTTAACTGAAACTGTGAAAATGCAGCAACTCCTTAGTGTGTTTGTATTCTCTGCAAGCCCATTTGTGCCCCTTGCCCCTTACACTTAATGTATGTTATAAGATGTACATGGGCGTTTGGACTGCCAGATTACAAAATGTCATAGACAAGTTAGTCCAATAAGATCAGTATAGTTTATATTGTGGAGGAGAGCATTGGATGGGATAAAATGGGCTTTCCTCTTGGTAAAGAGTTCATTGAGGGGGACACCCCCCTTCTTTTTTGTGTTAGACCAATAGAATACCTTTGATAAATTGCACTTTGGTTATATTTATTATGGTATTTGAGGCATTTGTCATTACAGCTTCTTGGATCAAGATATTTTTCTGTCTCTTTGAAGGAGCCAAGGCAGCAATTAAAATTGTCCAGAATAACACTGGCACATTTTGACTTGTATAATGGCATTCAAGTGTGTAGGGGGGTCCTAGGTAGCTGGTAACCTGTCTTACCAATCCTGTTTGTAATAGCAAGTGAACCTCTTGCATAGGCTATAGGAGGGCTTAAATTGGCAGAGGGATTGGAGTTTTGGGGCAATTCTCATAAGGCAAGTTTGTCTGCAAATTTGCAGATTTTTCTTGAGAACCGTCTCTACCTCCTTTTTGACATTTCTAGCAGAGATTCAAGATGGGTAGGTGTTTGTTCTGTCAGTGCTAATAAAACAGGTTTTGACTGTAAGTTGTGTTCATTATGTGTAGACCTAGGATCAGTTTGTTTTATTTCACCAGAAATCTCTTTCCTTGAGGTCTTCAGGTTTTAGACTAGTGTCTTCAGTTTTGGAAGTGGGTCAACTTTTCAGCCTGATGATTCTTGGAGTTTTGTTGAGCAGAGGAGGTAGCCACAGCTACTTTTACAGCAGAATATCTTGTAGGTCAGAATAACATTATTTACTAAATGGTTTTGAATTTCCAAAGCATATGTTACAGTTATGGCGATCACAGATAGCAAAGTTCCTTTGTGTGCCCAAACCTCAGGACCAGACAGCATTCCCATGGAGTCTACTTCACATTTTGGTGGGGGAAGAGTAGATGTTACAGATGTAAGTAAGTGTGCATAAGTGGACAAGCTTTTGGTTTGATGAATCTAGCAGGGTAGTTTGGAGACAATGACATAAAAAGAGTTAAAGATGGAACTTGACCATCTGAAGTAAAAGGGGAAAGTGAGTACCCCCTTGGATTAGGCCTGGCAAGATAATACAGAAGGTGTCTATATTAGCAGTTGGAGAAGTCTGGAATTATGCTACATGACTTATTTAAATATTTTTAGTTTGGCAATAGTTTGGAAAGAGATGTGAAGTTTCTTCAAACAAAGTGACTAGGTTTTTGGTATATTTCATACTGAGCATGATTTCTTGCTGAGGTTTATTTTTCAGGTTGGTTAAGGGTCTCATGGCATTAGAAGGATTTCTCTCTCCAGCATTTTGGATAATCTGGGGACAAAAGTTTGGTAGGGCTTTGGAAAAAGAAAGGGAACTTGTATTAGACGTTTTTGTGAAAATGACAACATTTTCTGTCTGTGTGTAGGTCATCAAGGCTGGAACATGGGTGCATATATTCTGCACCTGTGATAAACTATCAGAATTCTGAATGGGATTAAAGAAAGTCTTACAAAGGATTTGGTGGGACTCCACTTCCCTTAGCAAGGACAATATTATTATGTCGGACTGGGATTTCTGAAGCACCTCCCAAGTGTGAAAGAAGGAAGTTTGATTTCTGGTCCTTAGAAGGCAAAATTGTTTTATATTACCATGGAAATAGGCAACCTCTCAGTTTTGGCAGTAGGGCACAATTAAAGATATTGGTTTGATATATTTTGGCAAGTGCCCAGGAACTATTTTCTTTTCCGGGATGTGCCCTAGTGATATGTTTTGTCTTTGTGTGCCTCTGGAGGTATAGGGCATTAGTAGGTAAATAGAGCAAAATGATTAGTGTTTCTGCTTATTGTAAGTGGCTAGAGCTGTTAAAAAAAAAATAAAAATAAAGGTAGGTAGGGTGGAGTTGTATTTTTACCTATAATTTGCACCTGATGTTTCTTTTTTTTTTTTTTTTTTTTTTTTTTTTTTGTGGAAATAATTGTATTTAAATGTGTTTCCACTTAATGGGACAGCCGCAGTGTAGTCTTAATGAAGTGGATCATGAACATATTTGCAAGTCTTTGTCAGCATTGTTTGTGGAGCACCAGTCACCAAGGTTTTTTTTTTCCCCATGTGATATTGTTAGCAATGACCATTTCAGCTATGGGGGCTGGGGTTGCACCTTTCTGTTAAATTTATTCTGCTTTAATTTGAAGATTTAATAAACTAAGCTAAAAAAAGAAGACATTGGTGTCAACTGTACTACTTCCCTAGAACTTGAATGTAATAGCTGTCTGAACGTTTAATTTGAGAACTAGGTTGTTGTGTAAAGGTCCCAAAAGTCTTTGAAGCACTCTACAGCCTTCTTTTGATACCCTTTCCCTTTTTCTGCTACTGGCTTGTATGTTTTCAGAGTAGGCTGCATTTCTTCTCCAGAAGTTTTTACGACCTTAAAGATAGAGGCGGACTGGTGGTGTGTGTACTATCCCTTTACACTGTTAAATAGTATGCTTGACTTAACAAGTTGCCTGAACATTTGTTTTTTTCACTCCCCAAAATCTCCTTTTGCAGCTAGGCATCTCAAGAGTCTGTCTCTCACATATACCAGGTTCTGGTGATGTTAACCTGCAGCTACCCTTTCTTACATTAGGCTGCTCTTACAACTGCTAGTGGTGTACTTAAGCTTTCAGGCAATACCTAATTGTCATTCTTAATTGCTAACCACTTTGTGTAATTTGCTGGACAGTATAATAAAAAAATACTTTTATACCCCTATTTTTTGTCCTGCACAGTGGTAGAAGTAATAGCTGTAATCCTTGAAAGGTCAGGAAAGTTCCTATAAAAATAATAAAAACACTTCTCTCTTTATAGAAGACATTAAGAATTCTGAAACATTTTCTGTGCCAGCAAGAAGACGACGTTGTGATAGTTGTACATCACTACTGCTTTTTTTCCCCAATAACTCCCATCCCCTCTATTCCAGTACTTTAATTTTTCACATATTCCGTTCACCACTGTTCCACAATTTATCTACTGGAGCAGTTATAGCCATTCTGCGTTCTTCTTTTTTGTACCACTGCAGTTTTAAGCAGTCTACTGTCTCACACAGACACACACTCACTGTAGAAACTGTTTTACTCATTCTGTTCTCTATCCATATGGTAAGTGAAGTTAGTATGCCCCACATTACATTTATTTTTAACTCAAAACAACAAACTATATCCACTAAGACAAACCCTAAAGGCTATTTTAGCATGTATATGTGGTGGAGAGTTACCATCAGTATACTGAACTGTAATACCATTATAACCATTAACACGTTGGTGGTTTCTGGCCCAGAAATTGTAGTTTGTTGGCCGCTTGGCAGTTTTTCCATCTCTTTCAACTTCCTGGTTTAAAAGCCCATTTTTGCGCTTGTTTCCCATCTTTCCTATAACTAGTCTAGTCCAGGTACAGATTTGCTATATCCAGGACTGTTTGTAAGCTTCTGAGCCCCCCCCCCCCAAGGCTTTCTATGTTGGTGGGAAGCCTTCTATCTTATCAGTGGGAGTGGTAAGCGCTAGGTAGGCTATCTACCACAAGAGTGGTTTCTAGCCCAGAAATTGTAGTTTATTGGCCAGTTGGGCAGTTTTTCCATCTCTTTCAACCTTCTGTTTTAAAAGCCCATGTTTGCGCTTGTTTCCCACCTTTCCTGTAACTAGTCTAGTCCTGATACAGATTTGATGTATCCAGGACTGCTTGTAAGCTTCTGAGCCCCCTCCCCAAGCCTTTCTGTGTTGGAGGGAAGCCTTCTAGCTTATCACTGAGAGTGGTAAGAACTAGGTAGCCTGTCTACCACAAGAGTGGTTTCTGGCCTAGAAATTGTAGTTTATTGGGCATTTGGGCAGTTTTTCCATCTCTTTCAACTTTCTGGTTTAAAAGCCTGTGTTTGCGTTTGTTTCCCACCTTTCCTGTAACTAGTCTAGTCGAGATACCGATTTGCCATGTCCAGGACTGTTTGTAAGCTTCTAAGCCCCCCAAGCCTTTCTGTGTTGGAGGGAAGCATTCTAGCTTATCAGTGGGAGTGATGAGCACTAGGTATCCTATCTACCACAAGATCCAGGTACAGATTATTAGTTTTAGTGCTTGAATTTGCTTATTCATGCTCAGCGCTTGTTCAAAACTTGTTGTTAGAACTAAATAAGCTACAAATTACTACAGCACTCAGCCTTCCTCTTTACCTAGAGGAAAACAGTTTTTGTGCCTACTTTCCTCACTTGCTTAGAGAAAAACAGCTCTTTTACTCACTCTCCTCACTTGTCTAGATGAAAGTAGTTTGTTATTCAGGCATGTCCAAGGGTCAGCTCCCAGTGTTCTCTCCTGTCTATTTGATGAATCTGGGCATCTTGGGGCAATGTAGCAATTGTCTCATGTACACAGACAACCCTCTCTTCCTATCACCCAACACCACAACCTGTGAGAGATGCACTTATCTAGCCAACCTGGAGGTAAAGCTCTCTCCAATCAAGACTGAACTTGACAGACAAGAGGAGAAGGTAAACATTTGCACTGCACCACACTCATCACATAGTCCCACTAAACCTACACCACCAAAATCCACACATAGAAACACAAAAACATTTGCGGAGGCTCTCACTAATAATCTGCTCAAGCAACAGAGACCTCCAAAGCAGAAACGCAAGCAACCTCCACCCCCCAAAACAACCCAAATGACACAGCCCACACACAGTGTGCCACTCAACCACAGCCCATAAGGCAAAACAACGTACCCAACACACTAGTCATAGGTGACTCTATAGTCAGGCTCACTAATGTCCCACTCACCAGGCTAAACAAGGAGGTTACTGTCAGCTGCCTGTCGGGTGCCAGGATCTGCCACATAACCCACGCACTCAGGTCACTCCACAACAAGTACAAATATGACTGTCATTATCCATGTTGGTATGAATGACCTGAGACGTACCTCCCTGGACTACATGAAAAGAGACATGGAAGAGCTTTCTGATCTTGTAGCCCAGGCAGGTATGACCCTAGCCCTGAGTCGCATCCTGCCATTGCCCAGAATGATACTGCAGTACAAAGACGAAAATGATTGACTTCAACAATTGGCTAACCTTCTGGTGTCATTCTAAGGGGATCCAGTATCTGCCTGGGATGACATGGTCGACAGACCACGATGCTTTGCCAGAGATGGCCTGCACATGTCACCCCTGGGATTCCAGATACTGGCTAAGGCTCTTGCTGCCCCTATAGTGCCTTTTTAGGCAAGGTTCAAATGACTCACCACCGTAACACGAACAGGCAAGCAAAAGCTGAGGGTAATGCTACTCAATGCTAGAAGTCTAAACCTCAAAATGCACTCCCTCAAGGCACTCCTTAAAATGGAGAAAATCGATATCTGTGCAGTGACTGAGACCTGGTTCAAGGCTCCAGAGAGCACCCCTGCATTACCAGGCTGTAACTCATGCCACACTTTTCGGCCACCTAAACTGGACCGGAACACCAAAGTTGGAGGTGTGTCCATATTCATTAAGGATATCCACACCTCCAGGCTAGTTGCTCAACATAATGCATCCAAGGTTGTCCAAGTGCAACTAACTCTGGACAAAACTGCATTCCAAATTGTAGCTTGCTACTGACCCCCCAGCATGCCCCAGGATTCCCACTCCTTTTTTCTTGATATACTGGAAAATATTAGGGTTCAACCAAACACCCTAATAATGGGCGATTTTAACTATCCCACCATTAACTGGTAAAACTACTCATGTACCAACTCCTTCACTCAATGCTTTCTGGAATTCATAAATTCCAATGCCCTGGATCAACTTATCCACACCCACACCCACACCAGGGGCAACAATATCCTAGACCTAGTCACTACCAACATTAGTGACGGAAGTGAACTCCTCATTGGTCATATCCAACCATAAGCTAATCACCCCAGATATCCACATCCCGCCCCCACCCCCCATTAAGGAAATCACGGTAAAAAATTTCTCCAAAGCCAATGTCATGCTTCTTAAGACAGAAGTGGCGAACTTCATGACACCCATGCAGATGGACAATAGAGTTACAACTGCTGAATCCTACACAGATGCACTCTGTAAGCACTTACACGAGTGCATGAATTGTGCTATCCCAAACAGAACCAAGATGCTATCCTCCAAAAAAAGGAAGCCATTCTGGTGGTCCCCCTGCCATAAACAAACTACAACAGAAGGAAGAAACTGTTGCAAAAGAGAGTAAAATCCCATGAGTGGAGGAGTTCCCTGTTCAGCCTCAGTAGCTGAGATCCCTTATAAGATCCTCCAAAGCTAGCTATGAAAACAAAATCGCCACTGATTCTAGGGACAACCACAAAGCATTCTATAGTGATGTCAAGAATCTCAATGGCAACATCCAGATCTGCTCTGAGTTACAGCACAACGGCATGAAAATTACAGAACCAACTGATATTGTCAACGTCCTGGCAGATAGGTTCAGTGCTAACATTATCCCCTCTCACCCCCTAAAGGGCCCATATCTGTACAGGAAGAATGCAGAGTCCCTGTAATCACAACTACACAGGTAAAAGCTGCACTCTCTAATGCCAAAAACACAGCATCCATGGGGACTGGACAACATCCCAGGCTGCGTTTTACACAACTTCAGAATGAACTGGCTCCCCACCTAAGCACCATGTTCAGTCATAGTCTCACATCAGGCTTTGTGCCCACTGAATGGCACACAGCAACAGTTATCCCACTCCACAAAGGGGGAGCCACCACTGATCCCAGGAACTATCGCCCTATTAGCCTGGCGAGCCTGGTCTGTAAGGCCATGGAACGTATGATCATGGAACTCGTAAACAAAGACATTGGTAATCTCCAAACTCTGGACCCCACCCAGTTCGGGTTTGTGAAAGGCAGATCATGCCTCCTGAACCTGATCGACTTCTTTGAGGCAGTCACCAAAGTTGTAGACGAGGGTAAGGTGGTTCACACAGCCTATCTTGACCTCGCCAAGGCTTTCAACACCATCCCCCATTCTAGAATTATAGCTAAATAAACTAGGTACAAGTCCCTACGTCACAAGATGGGTTGCCAGTTGGCTCATTGACAGAACCCACACTGTAAAAGTTGCAGACTCCAAATCTGACTTCAAACCACTAAGTGGAGTACCACAGATTTCAGTCCTGGGGCATCTCTTGTTTGGTATCTACTCCTCTGGATTACAGGCTAACACAGAAGGCCTTTGGCTAACGAAGTTCGCAGATGACTGCAAACAAGGAGCCATAGTTGAGTCCCCAAATGATGTGGACATCCTACAGAAGGGCCTCACTGAGACAGATGCCTGCTGTCAGAGCCATGGCCTCAAACTCGGTGCGAAAAAGTGCATTGTCATCCCCTTTGGTAAAAACTCTGTACCCATGAACTACCACATAGGCGGCAGTCTACTTAACGCTGAATGTGTGATGAGACCTGGGGACCCACGTGGACAGTAGTCTCTCCTTTGATAATCACATCGCCACAGTCGTCGGGAAATCCTATGTGGCACACCTCATCACAAAAGGATTCTCATCTAGGAAAAAGAGGTCATTGTTCCCCTCTACTCGACACTCATTAGACCCATTATAGAGTACAACGCCCCTTTTGGAATGTACCTCACAAGACATCTGCAGCAGCTGGAAAGGCCACAGACGTACCTTACAAAGAGGATTACTGGCCTCAGATGCCCTACACTGACCTTCTCAAAAAACTCCAGCTTTACTCCGTAGCATATCGCCTACTACGAGGTGATCTCTGCCTAACATATAAAGCTATGTTAAACCCAAAGCTGTTGGACATGCTACACCTAAAGAAATCCCAATTCCTCCGAGTTATATGCTCTAGGGACTTAAACCTTGTCACCACAATAAGCAGGGCATGCTGGTGGGATAGATTCCTGTCTCAGAGACTTCCCATACTCTGGAACAAGCTACCCATCTATGTCAAGCAAAGTTTCTCATTAGCACTCTTCAAGAAAAATCTTGATAAATGGATGGGAAATAGGAAATACACTCCGGGGATCACTTTGGTGGCTCTGCTCGACAGGGGCACAGGAAAATAACTTTCTTGGGTGGCGTAAGCCAGGGAACCTTGTTGGCTAGGCTTACTTAGGCCCTTGGGCTGATAGCCTAGTACCTACCTATGAACCTATAAACTGACTATCAAAACAATGCCCAATTTTGACTGTAACATGTACTTGCACAGTTATTATTGTTTGCATAGTCTTACTGATGCTATAAGCAGGAGATGTACAGTTAAATCCTGGTCCATTCCCTACTGCACACATCACAGAGAATAACTCAGTATAATTTCATCCCATAAATGCTCATGGGTCAACAGCAAACATAAAAGGACACATCACTTGGCTCTAAGGCTAAGACTGTGGTTTCCATTTTACATTCCATGCATAGGAAGTTTTATAGTAAAACAGGATTAAGGCATGTTTTATAGACACTGTCTAGAGGAAGATCTTCCTTTTTACCCATGTCACAGAAAGGGGAGTTGAGGGTTGAGAAAATGTTTGTCAGCTTTCTTGTCTTGAAAGGTACTTTCAAGTATACATGTCATTAAATGTAGTGGAGTAATATATCACAGTTCATGCAGAGTAAGACTGGCTGTAAACCCATTCTGAGTTCTACATTTCTTACTGAACCTCCACAGCTCCACCTCTACCACCAATCTGTATGGATATTTTTCCATCAAGGTTCAGGGGGACTTGTGTAAACTTAGCGTAAAGGATGTTGAAGATGGTTACCAGTTGGCCCTGCCTTCCCTACCTTCAAAATAGCTTTCTGAACACAAGGCCTTTACTCAGAACCCAGACTTTATGTAAACAGGAATGTTATTCTGTCAGAGCTGCTTTACAGAAGCTGTTCCTTTGTGATGAACAGTAGAGCAACTGAAAATATGTTGTCACTTTCTGAATCCCCAAAATATTAAATAATGGAACATATGCCTATTCTTGATTTTTAAGAGCAATGAAATAATCGGAGTTGCAAAGATGAGCATTCTACGTGGTGCTTTCCACTGTTACAAGGAAAATGGGAATGGCACTAGTAGGTCTAAAAGAGGCTTGTTTCGTGGAAGTAACGCTTACAGAAAGCATTTGAGACTTCACAATGTTTTCATATCACTTCCACTAGAAAACAGTACCCTGAAGGGGGTAACACAGTAATCTGACATGGATGGCTAAGTTGCTGTTTTAAGAAAATTATAGTACAATATCTAGCTTTTTATTGAGTTGTTGCTGCATTTTAGATTTTTGATGGATGACAAAAAGCAAATGGCAGAGCAGCAACCAACTTATAACTCTATCTGCTGGTTAAGGCATAGAAAATGGCTATAAATTCTGCAAGAACAACGGGTGATGAGACTGAGCATTAAAAATGAAAGACTATATAGGAACAGTGTAGCTTCGTCGCTCAGGTCAGTATAGATTGTAGCTCCAGTCATCCAGTTGTCAATGATTGACTTTATTTAGTGAACTGCTGTGGAGACGTACTGTCTCAGATTGATGCAGCTCGGGAGATGCTGACATATACTGCCTTTCTGGTTGAGGAGGTTATGTTGAAACTTACACAGTTAGAAGTCCCTGGTCCAGTCAGGAGGGGAGTTTGTATGGAAAATTTCAAAATTTGAGGCATTGGACTTAAACAAAAAGCCCTCCCCAATTTATTTTAACAAAAAGCAATTTGTAAATCAGTGCAACTCCAGCATGCTTTTTCAGAAAGTTTGTGATTATAAAAGGCCCAGATTGTGTTTTAAAATGTGGACTTTTGTTTTATTGACAGATCTCCAAATTCATGAAGTTTTGATTCATAGATAATTATTAGGCTAATGACCCAGGGGGCCTTTATAAGCCTAGCCAAGTTTTCCCAAAAGAATAATGATGTCCTGTATCCAAGGAGAACATTGAGGGCCAGGCATTTATAAGCTATCTCTTTCCAAATGGGACATGGGTGCCAGCCTGGTGTAAATTTCCTGTGCCCCATCAATAGTGTAGGTTGCGTTTAAACAGGGTAGTAGATGAACTCAGCTTCATATGGATGGGGAAGCCTGTTCCATGGAAGGTGCAGTCTCTGGGACACACATTTGTTTCTCCAGCATGTTCTGTTTGTCTTTGACAAAATTCAGGTCCTTAGACCTTGTATTTCTGGTACTGTTTGACTTGTGAATATGCAGAATATTCATAGTTGTTGTGTTTGAAGATTCCTTGTAAGCCAGGCATAGATCACCCCTCAACGATCTATAGGAGACCAACTAGAGGGCAAGGGCTTTTAGGCAGTCTGCATAAGGCAGGTTTATTATGCCTTGTATCCTTTTTGTAAGGAACCTCTGCGATAGCTGTAGTTACTACATATGTCTGATCAGGTATATATCAAAGGGAGCTTTGTACTCTGATCTGTTAAAGGCGGAGTACAGTGGGGTAATGACCTCTTTGGACCTATATGTTATGCCCTTGCTTGTAAGTTGTGCAGCATGAAGGGATTTCCTCACCACAGTGGCCATGTGGTAGTCATAGGTAAGGTTGCTGTCTATGTACATACCCAGATCCTTGACTACTGGGTTCGACTCTTAGGGGCATATTATCAACATGGTAACTAGCTGGGATGGTTGAATTCACAAAAGCTACAAGTATGCATTTCTTCACATTGCGTTTAAGACCATGGCTTTGGTGCCATTTGTTAGTCAGAGGTAGGCTTTCTTGAAGAATGCTAGTGTCTGCAGGGGAGTCGATGATGACCCCCAGCTTGCAATAATCTGCATACTTAGCCAGCCAGACCTTCAACATTGGCTTCCATTTCAGAGAAATAGATGCCAAAAAGGAACGGGCCCAGTACCAAGCCCTGGGGAGACTCTGTTAGTGACTGGCCTTTTGGAGGTGACTTCACCTATTTTGACCTCCTGGGTCCCATCAGTGAGCCAGCTGGCAATCTAGTGGGTGATAAAAGGGTTTATACCTAAATTAATGAGCTTCTCTGTAATGCATAGTGATACATTGTATCAAAACCCTTGGCCAGGTCAAGATAAGCCTTGTTGACAGTCTTAGCTTCATTTAATGCTTTGATGACTCTCTCAAAAAAAAAAAAAGTCCACCAAATTTAATAGCATACTCCTCAACATGGAAACATCAAAAGTCTGGACAAAAGGCCTATGAATAATCAGTACAAATCTGTATGCTAATTAACATAAAATTTGCATACACAATTATGTAATCCCACCCACTCCAGTGGGATACCAACTTTGAAACACAAACTGAAGAACAAACGACCAAAATATGGCCCCAGACCCTGTAGTAAATGGTAACCATTTTTTTAAATGTGTACCAATGATGTTCACTGGGAAGGGGGAAGATGCAGAACCTTAGGATTTTATTTTTGGTGACTTGCAGTATGTGGGTTTTGTGGTAATAGTAGGAAATTTAATGGTAGACAACCTTCTAATCTTAGCAAAAGAATATTGTAGTTTGCTTGGCCCTCCAAAAGTTATTCTGCATGGCCTATTGATTAGTGGTGTAGCTTGAGTTTGCACCGCCTGGGGCTGCCTTTGAGTTTGCTGCCCTCTCCCCCTCACAACATCATGGTCGAATGGGGCCTTCCCATACACAGCCCTCCATACTGCTTTATTCTACAGTGATTATTTGGATTTCATTTGAAACTTTTTTTACATTTTATAGCACAAACACTAATAGGCACCTGTTAAACAAAGCAATACAGTCTCACAATGAAAAATAGACTTAGCATTAGAACTTATCTGCTCTTGAAACTCACATTCATTGAAACAGCATTGAACCCCACATTCAAAGAAAGTGCATCTGGCCATTGGTGGATAAAGATTACCTTTGGACACTGTTTTCAAATCATAGGGCCCTTGCACACAAAACACACGTGTTCTTTGATAAACCTTCCTGATTTTATTAAATTATATTCCTTGTATAATAGAGCACACTTGTTAGAGTGCATTTTAAATTTATTGTTTTGAACATTTTTCCAGTAAGTAATGAAACAAAATGCATGAACCAGTAATGACAAAACTGCCCAGTTCAGAGCATTTCCTTCATAAAAGTCTACTCAAACTTCTACAGTCTACCAGTATCAGTAAATATGCACATTTTTGCAGAAGTAAAAGTCATCTAAATAATTCCACATTAAAGAGATCTGTAACTAATGAAGAGGTTACTGCTAGCAAACAACTTTATATTTCATTGCTTCATCTACAAAGTGCCTGTTGCCCTTGAGGAATAAATTGCCTATGTTACATTAAAAAATAATAAGCTAATAATAATGCAATAGGGAATGGATGGCAAACTGATAGGTTAATAGTTACCTATCTCTGCCAAAGAGGATATTCTCAGGACTGCAGCATCCACCCCCTTTAAATGTACAACACAGTACACTATCAGCAATCCATCTACATACTGTGGGATAGAACCCACAGCCTTCTGCATCCACCCCCTTTAAAAGTACAACACAGTTTTGCTCAAATCATTAAATAAATAACTCATTTCTGTTCGCATCTTTAAATCAGTAGAAGCTCTGCTTCGGACTGGCAGCACACAATTCCGTCTTCTGCAAGCAAACAACGTTTACATTTGAGTTTCTGAGTGGGTTACTTCTGCAACCACTCTGCTTAAATAAATAGATGTCTTAAATGGAGGTGGAGCAGCACTCTGCTTAAATAGAAGTTCTGCAACCCACTCTGCTTAATGCCTGCAACCACTCTGCTTAAATAAATAAATAGATGTCTGTAAACGGAGCAGCACTCTGCTTAAATACTCTGCTTAATGCTTACATCACAGTTCTACTCAAATCAGTAAATAAATATCACAGTTCTGCTCAA
This sequence comes from Protopterus annectens, assembly GCF_019279795.1. NCBI lineage: Eukaryota > Metazoa > Chordata > Ceratodontiformes > Protopteridae > Protopterus > Protopterus annectens. Next base: position 440,517,981 of record NC_056745.1, read on the forward strand.
ATCACAAAATAAATAGAAGCTCTTCTTTGGACTGTCAACACACAGTCCATGTTCTGCAAACAAACTATGTTTAGATTTGAGTTTCTGACTAGTTTTGCAACCGCTCTGCTTAAATAAATAGATGTCTTAAACAGAGCGGCATTCTGTCTAAATAGAAGTTCTGCAACCCACTCTGCTTACATCATACACAGTTCTGCTCAAAGCTCTGCTCTGAACTTTGGACTGGCAGCGCACACCACTTTCTGCAAGCGAATGGACACACGCATACGTTTAGATTTCACACACACATGTGGAGCGGCACTTTGCTTAAAGTTCTGCTCTGCTTAAATAAATAGAAGTTCTGCAACCAGTGACATTCTGCTTCACACACACACACTAAATGGAGTGACACTCTGCTTAAATAAATAGAAGTTCTGCAACCAGCGGCACTTTGCTACACACACACACACACACACACACACACACACACACACACACACACACACACACACACTAAATGGAGTGGCACTCTGCTTAAATAATAGTTCTGTCACCAGTGGCACTCTGCTTAAATAAATAAGTAGATGTCTTAAATGGAGCAGCACTCTGCTTAAATAGAAGTTCTGCAACCCACTCTGCTTAAAGCCTGCAACCAATCTGCTTAAAATAAATTGATGTCTGTAAACAGAGTGGCACTCTGCTTAATGCTTACATCACAGTTCTGCTCAAGTCAGTAAGTAAGTATCACAGTTCTGCTCAAATAACTAGAAGCGCTGCACTGGCAGCACACACACCATGTTCTGCAAGCAAACTATGTTTAGATTTGAGTTTCTGAGCAGACTAGTTGTGCAATCACTCTGCTTAAATAAATAAATCGATATTGTCTGTAAATGGAGCAGCACTCTGCTTAAATAAATATCAGTTCTGCAACCATCATCATCATCATAATCTTCTTTCGGCTGTTCCCGTTAGGGGTCACCGCAGCGGATCATCTGTTTCCATTTCTTCCTGTCCTCTGCATCATGCTCTTTCACACCAGCCGCCTGCATGTCCTCTCTCACCACATTCATAAACCTTATCTTCGGCCTTCCTCTTTTCCTCTTACCTGGCAGGTCCATCCTTAGCATCCTTTTCCCAATATACCCAGCATCCCTCCTCAGTACATGTCCAAACCAACACAATCTCGCCTTTCTTGCTTTGTCTCCAAACTGTCCAACTTGAGCTGACCCTCTGATATACTGATTCCTAATCCTGTCCATGCTAGTCACACCCAGTGCAAATCTTAACATCTTTAACTCTGCCACATCCAGCTCTGACTCCTGCCTTTTCATCAGTGCCACCGTCTCCAGCCCATATAGCATAGCTGGTCTCACTACCCTCTTGTAGACCTTCCCTTTCACTCTTACTGGTACCCGTCTGTCACAAATCACTCCTGACACTCTTCTTCACCATTCCATCGTGCCTGTACTCTCTTCTTCACCTCTCTTCCACACTCACCGTTACTCTGAACTGTTGATCCCAAGTACTTAAACTCATCCAACTTTACCAACTCTACTCCCTGCATCCTCACCATTCCTCTACCCTCCCTCACATTTACACACATATATTCTGTTTTAGCCCTGCTGACCTTCCTTCCTCTCCTGTCTAAAGAATATCTCCACCTCTCCAGGGTCGCCTCAACCTGGTCCCTACTCTCACTGCATATCACAATGTCATCTGCAAATAGAAGTTCTGCAACCACTCTGCTTAAATAAATAGATGCCTGTAAATGGAGTGGGCTAACAGCAGTAAGACTTCTGACTGAATAACAAGGGACAAACAACCACTCTCTGAGACGCTCTGGTCTCTCTCTCTGTTTAATTTCTGCCATTAGCTGCTGCTAAGTAGATACACGTACACAGTTCTTCAAGCCTGCATATCAGGTACAATTATTTTTCTTACCTGCTGAGCCCACTTCTCATCCTGACCTGCGGCATGTAGTCTGGTGCTGGATGGACACTGCAAAACTTTTAAATTTTTGCACTGCTGCTGCTATATTCCCTCCAAAACAGTTAAAAATAACAGTCCAATGAAGCTGATGTCATTCAAGCATGCCCCCTGTAGGCTGGTGATGTGTGGTGATGTCAGCCATAAATTTAAAGTTGTAATACAAAAAAAAAAAAAAAAAACTAAATAAAAAAAAAAATCTGGAATTAAAGGGGCCACTCAGAATTTGTGGCACCCCATTATTTTGCCCCCAAACCAGTAAATACCGAGGAATTCGATACAATTGAGAGAAATGTTTAATAGGTATGACCTTCCTTTAACAAAGCCAAACTGTTATGGGTCCAGCCTTTGCAGGTTACCTATGTCCATGATAATTCTTTCCATTGCCTTACATATGAGGCTGGTCAAACTTGTGGGTCTCATGTTACCCGGATCAGTGGTTGGAACTCCTTTTTGCAGGGGAATGACTATAGCCATCTTCCATTATTTGGGCACAAAACCTGACTTGTAGGCTCCAGTTGAAAAATCATTCAAGTGGACCAGAGAGGTTGTGTAAATTTTATACTATTTATTGAGCATCCCAGGATGTTATCCTGCCCCATTGGTGCAGTGTTTTTGACTTTGGAAAGTGAACTGATGATCTGATCCCTAGTAATGGTTGGGGGATTGTGGTATGCAATATTTCCTTTGGACTGTCTTGGGGGGGGGGGTCCAAAACAGAATGTACAGGCAATTGGTGTTCATAGGCGGCCTTTCTCAGTAAGCCCTCTTGTGTCTCAAAGCAGACTTTAAGAAATAAGGTACGACTCAGATGAACTTGTCTTACAAATAATTTTTAGCTGCAGTTGTTTTGTTGCAAACTGCCATTGTGGGGAGAAATTTGCACTACTGTTGAATTGCAAGGACATTTTTCTTTACACCTTTCCTTATTTTACTGATGATCAAAGTCTGCCTCTGACCGTATGCAAATGAATGTGATGATAGCTGGTTCAAAGTACTGTAAACAGGCCACAGTATCCACTTACATTGAAACTGTAAGAGGAAGGTTATGAGTTTGATTTTATGTAGAAAGGCATATTAATGCACAAGTCTGGAAGGGGGGGGTCTTAGTTTGATAGTCCAGTACCAAGAAGACATTGCCTATATTGTGTGTACCTTTTTTTAAAGGTTAGACGAGATGTAGTTCAGGCTCACAGACCTTCCTCTAGAAAAAATATGTACAGTGGATATAAAAAGTGTACACACCCCTGTAAAAATGCCAGGTTTTTGTGAATTAAAAAAATGAGATCACAATAAATCATTTCAAAACTTTTCCCACCTTTAATGTGACCTATAAACCTGTACACTTCAATTGAAAAACAAATCTGTTAGTGGAAAAAATATAAAAAATAAAAAACATACAATAAGCTGGTTGCATAAGTGTACACACCCCTATGTTGAAGTACCTTTTGATTTAATTACAGCATTCAGTCTTCTTGGTAGGTGTATATCAGCATGGCACGTCTTGACTTAGCAATATTTGCCCACTCTTCCTTGTAAAAGCGCTCCAAATCTGTCAGATTGCGAGGGCATCTCCTGTGCACAGCCCTCTTCAGGTCATCCTACAGATTTTCTATTAGGTTTAGGTTTGGGCTCTTGCTGGGCAATTCCAAAACTTACATTTTCTTCTGGTGAAGCCATTCTTTTGTTGATTTGGATGTATGCTTGGGGTCATTGTCATGTTGAAAGGTGAAATTCCTCTTCCTCTTCAGCTTTCTAGCAGATGCCTGAAGATTTTGTGCCAAAAGTGACTGATATTTTTAACTGTTCAGTAATTCCCTCCACCTTGACTAAAGCCCCAGTTCCAGGTGAAGAAAAGCAACCCCAAAGCATGATACTGCCACATCACTATGCTTCACTGTAGGGATGGTGTTTTTTTGGTGATGCAAAGTGTTGCTTTTGCACCAAACGTACCTTTTAGAATTGTGGCCAAAAAGTTCAACCTTGGTCTCATCAGACCGCAACACACTTTCCCACATGTTTTTGGGAGACATGATGTATTGTTTTGCAAATTTTAGCTAGGCCTGGATGCTTTTCTATGTAAGAAAAGGCGTCCGTCTTGCAACCCTACCCCATAGTCCAAACATATGGAGAATATGGGAGATGATTGTCACTTATAGTACACAACCAGTACTTGACAGAAATTCCTGCAGCTCCTTCAGTGTTGCTGTAGATCTCTTGGCAGCCACTCTGACCAGTTTTCGTCTCGTCTTTTCATCAATTGTGGAGGGACGTCCAGTTCTTTGCAATGTCACTGTTGTCCCATATTTTCTCCACTTTTTAATGACTGTCTTCACTGTGTTCCATGGTATATCCAGTGCTGTGGAAAATTTTCTTTGTACCCTTCTGGCTGATGCCTTTCAACAATGAGATCCCTTTGATGCTTTGTAAGCTCTCTGAAAATCATGGCTTTTGCTGTAGCAGGCAACTGAGTAAGTGTCAGAAAAATCCTACTAGGACAGCTGAACTTTATTTGGGGTTAATCAAGAGTCTCTTTAATTGATGGCAGGTTGTGTATCTAAGAAGACTGAATGCTGTAATTATATCAAAAGGTGCTTCAACAAAGTATTAGTTTAAGGGTGTGCACTTATGCAACCAGCTTTATTGTATGTTTTTTATTTTTTATATTTTCCCTTAACAGATTTGTCTTTTTGTTTTTTTTTTCCAATTGAATTGTACATGTTATAGGTCACATTAAAGGTGGGAAAAGTTTTGAAATGATTTATTGTGGTCTCATTTTTTTATATCACAAAAACCTGGCATTTTAACAGGGGTGTGTACACTTTTTATATCCACTGTATAGTTTATTGGAGAGCAAGCCTTTATCCCGTCTTCTCCATGACTGTCATTTTCACCAAACTGTATTTTTGTTTACTTGAATTTTTCTGCGTTTTTTTGTTGTGCAGTGCGGTTCCCCATTAGCAGTGAGATGGCATGCAACTGGTATTTTACTTGGTGATGCTGCAAGGGTTGTTCAAGAGGGTTTATATGGCTCGGGCCTGCTAGCGGAGAACATGCTGCCTATGTGGAGCTTAAAATATTGGCACAACTCATAATTTCAGTACTGTGTGTTGAAGTTACAAATAGGAAAGACTACCTTTTTAGTATGTTTTCTATCTACTGAGAAAATTAAAATAGCACAAGCTTTTAGAATGTGGATGTATTTCATAAAGAAAAGATAATTTTTGGAATGAACAGCTTTTAATTTAGTCATGTACTGCGATAAGAGTCATTCTGTCATGTTACTGGCATATTTCACTGATCAGCCTTCTTAAAACAGGAGGCTGCATTCTCATATGAAAAGTACAGTGAGTTACAATGACAATGGAGTAGAATACTGAAGCGTACAACCCAATCTGTTCATGTGCAAACCAGTATCACGTGGTCACATTAATGTTGTTGGAACTGTGTATTCATTTTTTTGAATAGATAGGACAGTCAGAAGGATTAATGCACGTTCATTCTAGAATCCTTCATTGCCTTGTAAATGGGATGACATTTTTAGTGTCATGAAAACCGCCTTCACAGAATGTGTGTGCTGTTGTGAAGCACCGTTGTGATATTCACTGTAGAGCATTGCTAGTATGATGAATTGCTTCTTGGGAACTTTGACGCATATGGGGTCCTCCCTTCTACAAAGTAGCAGAACAAAACGTCAGTGTATGTCTAAAAATGTTGTACTGCGTAGGTATAAATAAATTAAATTATTACTCATTTGTAATTATCCATGATCTAAGATTTCAACTGTCTGTATGATATGAGGTTTCAGCTTTCTTGATTCTTTCTGTGCACCTAGTCATGACACGTGGAACCACTTGGGAGTGTTTGATTTGGTTGTTATTAATGTGTGTGTTTATAGTTTTAGTAATTTCAGTTAAATATGACTATAAATAGGGCTTGTCCTGAATTTTACAGAAGCGTCTTTAGGTATCAGTTTAGCATTTACATTTGTACAGACCTTACATTTGCATTCTGTGCTCCAGAATGTTTTGCATAAATCCAGTTTACACATTCCTAGTTTTACTGCTGCAGACATCCATCAGTCTGTATGAGGGTGCAGGAATGACTTTAAATGTAAAGAAGGTGGAAGCTGTACGTCTTGAAAAGGTTGCTATACAACATCAATTTTAATCCATTGAGTATGTATAGTAGTTGATGTAAAGATATTAAGGTTTTCGTAATGTGTGGATGCCTTGAGAGTTAAAAAAAAAAAAAAATAATAATTTTTTTTTTCTCATTCTCTTTTTTGATTCAAGCCTGGATCTGAGGTCGCCCATGCTGGCAAAGTTTTAGAAGAATATTTTGAAGAGCTGCTTAAGAGCCTGTATCCAGAAAAAAAGTTTGAGTTTGAACTATTTGAGGAGGAGAAGAAACTAAGCGATGATTCAGAAGACGAATTTGTGCAACCTCGAAAAAAACGTAGACAAGATGACCGTCCGTTTTACATAAAATGACTTTTCTCTGAATTCCTAATGGTTGACTACATCAATTTGACAGCCATTTTTTTAAAAAAATATCCTAACAGAAAATCTGTAATGCTACAGAGTGATAGATGTAAAATAGAATCCATTTTTATACCTCATAACTGTGTGCCTTTATCCTTATTTACTGTGACTAAGGCAAAAGTCAGCTGATTTTTAACATCATGTTTGTGCATGCTGTAATTATTTTGAGATCCTACTTTTAAAAGGCAAATGTGGAGCATATCCTGTTGTCACAGGTGGTGCCTGTCTCCCTTTTTCTCAAAAGAAATGTGATCATCTCTTTCAGTGTTAATTGCATAAACATCCAAATTTGAACTGTTATTTTATGCCAAAGCAGACTAATCATAAACTAACTCTTAGCAGTAATGTTTAGAATTTATGTTTACAAAACTTAGACTACTTGATAAGAAAGATCTCAACATTTGAGGTTATTAGGTAAAGTCTTGTAACACTTTTGTACCATAAGCTATGTAAAATACAGTCCTGTCCATTTTGTAAAGGAGCAGTGAATTAATTATAAACAATTTTACTGCTTATTTCAAAATTTGTAAGTAAAACTGTTTCATTTTTTCAGACTTTTTTTAATGTTCCAAATCTTACTGTTAAACTTTCACTTCCCTGCCAAGCTATTTTGTTCACCAGTATTTTGGGTAAGCATGGCTATATAATAGCAGTGATATGGTGACTGAAACTAGCCTTGATGTGGTTAAGCACTGTAAGTGCAAGTGAGATAAGCTGCTTGTCTCTAAAGCTTCACAAAGCAGTGAAATACAAAGATTGCCCTTAATTCTTACATTCTTACTGATTCCTGTTTTAGAAACAATGCAATGATTACCCCACCTCCTACCATCTCTCTTCATTTAGATAGTTGGGACAAGTAAATAACTTTGTAGTTCGAATTCATGCATGTGTTCAAGTTTTTCTGGTGCTTATTTCATGTATGAGTGCATACCATAATTCTAGTTAGTTATTGGTATGGGGGAGTAATTGTCAGTTTTATAGTGAGAGGGTTTCTAAAGAAAATCCAGCTAACAGAGTCTTGATTTCCTTTTTTCTTTACAGCTGTGGGTAAAAGCTATCCGTGCCTTTGTTCACACACTTACCTCTTCCAAAGTCTGTCTGATGACTATGGGTTAAGGAAATTGCTGACTTCCACAGTTATAGTTTATCTCCAATGCTTTCATTGTGTAGACCTTACTGTAGTCACAGAAAAGTACCAGTGTTCAGTGACTAAGCCAACAGTTTATTCTTAGACCCAGACCTGACATTTACCCATTTAGTCACAAATAATTCAGGATCATCATTGACTTTTCCTGTTTTGCTTTACATCGTCTTGTATCTTCAGCTACCTTCATATGCAATTAAAATATGGAACAAGCCAAGGTGACCACATATCTTAAAGGAACAATAAAGTTCACTCATTCAGGAATGCCTGCCAGTAGTTAAAGAATAAGCTGTCCCAGTCAATGACCCTGAAGCTTGACTGGTTATTGAAGGCATCTGTTTTGAGAGTACCTTCCATTCTCTTGCCATCCAGTTCAGATTGTGAGTGAAAGTTGTAGTCAGTTCCATCTGCTGATGATCATCTGAAAGCATCTATTGGTAGCAGCAGACGTAGAAGTCCAAGTCTCTCTGGTCCATCTGGCTTTGCTTTTCCAGCTTCTTTTTTACATATGTGGCTCTTTGTTACTCATTTGCAAATCCTCCACAGCTACTAGTAATTTTACCCTAAAGCCTCTTCTATGGGTAAGCTTAGTAAGGTTGATGTTTTTCACTGCCTTTAAGCATGCTTGTTCTTCTCAAACGCTTCTCCTTTTGAAAAAAAAAATTAAAGTGTGTAGTTGTGGAAATTAGGAGTCCCAACACTGCTTAGATTGCATCCTGAGGGGTGCTACTTCTGCTGCCAGGAAACAGCCCAGTACCAGCTCATCTGAAGTATATTGTTACTTCTTATTACAACTATTAGGGAAAAATCCAGTGCATATGCACAGCACAAGCCCAAGAGGTGTCAACATTTATTTTATTTTAATTTATTTATTAACTGAGTAAATAGGCTAATCTTTTCACCATTTTCAATCACTACCTGCCCAAAGGGTTGATACAACATATATATGGACAGTTCAGTGTAGCTAATTAACAAACATGTTTTGGTAGGCAAGAGAAAAAAGAATGCTTGGAGAAAATCCATGGAGAAGTGGGCAGTAATTGAGGCAAAGTCAGGATGGAACCTTAAGCCATGGAGTTTTGAGGTAGAGATTATACTACTAAGCCACCTCCCTGACTTCATTACCCACCAAAGGCAACAGACTTGTATTTTAGCTGACCTAACAGGTTAATATTTAGCCCGTATGGCCAACATGCGTATTAAGGAATACTGATGTCAGTTGTCCTTTAGCAATTTTGTCATGATTATCAAACATGCTGCCATCCAAGATTGTGTCCATGTCTCTCTGAACCCTTGCTAACATTAACTTATATAAATGGAGTACTACAGTGCACAGATTTCATGGGTCGATAGGTGTGTTTGAATTTTTTTTGTCCTTTTATTTTTATGTTGGGGGATTTGCATGATAAGCACTAAGAAAATACTGCAGCTAAATAAGATGTATTGAGGAATTAAAAAAATTCAAATCATTTTATTGAACAAAATACTATGTTAAGTGGAGAGGATGAAAAAAAAAAGCTAAAGCTGAAGGGAATCGTTCAGGTAAAGTTAAGTAATGTAAAAGAAAACCTCTAAAGTGATTTTTCTTTTTCATGCATTATACATGTATTATTGCTTTCTTAATTCTTATTCAGTTTTAATTGAAATGTTTAAATGTATTTAATAAAGAACAAGACAATACTAAATATATATTTACAGTGACATCAGAGTTCAAAATCACAGGAAATATTTAAAACAAAATTGCAGGAGAGTTTCAGATAAATGAAGAAAATGTCTAAACTAAGCTTTGCTATATTCCGGACCATCTAAGGTAGTTGCTATTCTCTAGAAACTTAGTTGCAGAGCAAGGCAGATGTGGTGATTGGACCTTGTTGCCAGGTCCAAGACAGAATACAGAATGCTGCGTCTCGCTCTGAGAGTTCTCAAATTAGTATCTCAAAAATTTACTGCTGGGCCAACTTGCAGAATGACATAATTTCTTGTCTTCTGACCTCTAGTTCCCCGGCCTAAAACAACCATTGATGGCATCTGGTAGCATTTGGCATCTACCCGTAGAAAAACATAGACAAGGGCTTTTCCTTAGATCTTTGGCAAATGCTGGAAGTCATAAAACAATAAAACACTTCCAAGACACTATACAAGAAAGCCTCTCAGCACACACTCTGCGTCTCCGGCATAGCCTATAAAGTAATTTATTTTCAGCTGTTTTTCTAACATTTTAGACTGAGGTTAACCTCCCAAATCCCAATTTCCACTGTTAAAATGCATGTGTCTAAACAGTTACATAATACAATACATAATACAATAATCAGTATTATTACCCCTCTCCCCCTTTCCTTCATCCTTGATACTCTGAGAATAGCCATTTGTAAATTATTTCTTTGCCAAATTTACATGCTCATTTCCATCTTGTCTGTCTCCTTTAACATTGCTGTTTGTACCCTGCATTTCTTAATATGAAATATTTCAACACTAGGAGTTCTGTTTCAAATATCTGATGGTTCTCATTATCCATTATTTCTAATCTCTTTTTTTTTTTTTTTTTTGCCCCCTCTTGTAGTTGGTTTGTTTTTGTTTTTCCGTTTTCTTGTTATGGCATTCTCAGCAGCTATCAACACTAAAGATAATGCACCAAAGAGTCGATGGTTGCTGATTTGCACCAACTCCACAAGAACATATTTCTATACCAAGGTTAAATTCTCTTCCAAGCAAAAGACTTTGTGTGTTGCTCAAGGCATTTTTGTACTGAAGTAACTCTGCATATTCCTAAAAAATATGCTCCCAAGAACCTCTGTCTGAACCATCACATCTCCAGCATATGCCTCTTCTATATGGGAATACTTTTTATGTTTTATAACACTATAGAAATATTTGTGATGCATTTCCATGCATATCTAGGAATACATGTCCCTCAACTGGCCATCTGTAATTAAGTAATTGCTTCCATGCTGTTTTTTAATTTTCTGTTGTATTGTCTTAAATCTAATGTTGCCTTATATGCTGTACTTACTCTTTTCCAGTCTGTTATTTCTGATCTGGTTTCATTGAGAAAATCTACTGCTTTTGATTTAGCAAATTTACTGTCCAGTGTCTTCTTGTCTTCCTTTAACTCTAATATTAGACTTGTACATGCAAGTTAATCTGTGCTCAGTAACCTAAAACTGTCTAGTTTCATCTCATTTTATTGCCCCATCTATTTTTATCATCTTTTACTAAAATCTTGTTTTATTGGGAGGAGTTAAATGTATTGATTATAAATACTCTTTCAGGTGCTGCTTATGTTTATTTTTTCAGATGTTCAATATGCTTTTTGTATGTTTATCATATTATTGTATAGCCTAGTGGTGGTGGTCTGTTTTTTTCATTAGCTTCCTGTAAGTACCTGCTCGGTGGTTTTCACATATATAAGGCTATACATAATGCTGTTTATATACCTTTCCTGTATCTGCTGCAAAGCCCATGTGTGATCTTGACATTCCTTGTTGACAACAACATATGCTTCCATCTGAGCATATATTTCAAGTCCTTTATCAAAAATATATTAATCTAAGCTGTGTGGCTTTATAGCATGCCTGCAGATCTGGGAGTTTCAAGCCATTCTGCTGCTTTGTCAGTATTAGTTTGTCCCCATTGCACTCTATTTTGTTATCCCAAAAAACTCAGTTTTCTTTTTCATATTTTTTCATATTTGATCTTTCGATTGATACAAGCAAGCCTAATCTACATGAAGAACAAGTGGGGCTAAAAAAATGTTAATTGCTTATACCATGTTGTTAATTTCCAATGTTTTGTCCTGTTATTTTTTCCCCAACATCTTTATTAAATTTCCACATGTGACAAAGGCAATCTTACATTTATATAAATGAAAAACATACAAAATGAAATCACTTTAGTTGTAAACAGTTTATATCACAGACACCAGTGAAACAACTGTAGTTGTAAACATTACTAATCACTTAAAAACATTCTAGTCACTGGCAGTTAAGCATCATATAGCTCATTCAAATCCTGCTTAAACCTCATTCCTGCTCTGCATATATTTTTCCCACAATTCCCCTTTTTTATATGTAGTTTGCACCTTCCTTTTTCGAAAGATCACAGTTCCAGTTGTTTTAACTCAGTTACTACATTCACTATTTCTAGTAAAGTTGACCTAGACTTTGATTTCCATTTTCTAGTAATTGCTTTTTTGGCAGCCACCATAATTGGACTTGGCAAGCCTTTACTATGTTTAGGCAATTCTGGTTCTGTAGCATAGCTCAAAAAGAATCATCTCCCCAATCGGTCCAATCCACTCACCCAGCATCTCCGACAGAGCAGCCCACAGGGAATCCCAAAAGTCTACCAGCTTATCACACCGCCAAAAAATGTTTTCAGTTACCTCTTTCTTGCCCATTACACATCCAGCATTTGCTATCCACCTGAGGAAAAATTCTTTGGAGTCTACTTGAGGTATAAAAATGCCTATGTAAACATTTCCAGGCAAAGAGCCTAAATCTTCTAGACTTTGTTGCATATTTGGGAGATGTACATATTATCCCTATTGTCTCTCTGCGAATTGCTTATCCAATCTCTCTTCCCATCCTTTCCATGCTCCACTGATTGATTCTTGTAATTATCATGCCATATTTTATATGCTTTACTAATTATTCCTTTTGTAATGGCAGCTTCTGTTCTACATTCTATTAAAAACTTTACCAGTGGTGGTCTTTCATCTTTGGGAGCCCCCTATTTCTTTCCCTTTGCCTATACTCTGATATCAGTCCTTGATAGGGAAGGCAATCTTGAGCTTGCAGTCCAAATAAATTTTTGGCCTCTTCCCATTCTATTACCTTTCCATTTCTAGTTATTTGCTTCCAATACCTTGGTTCCTTTGCCAGTTTTCTCCAATAAATTCCAGCCCCTTCTTGCCTATTATTTGTATTCCTGACCACAGTCAAACCTATTGGCAAAAATCTGTTTTCTCAATTCTCGTACTGCTTTGGTTCTTAAAGTACTCCCTGCTATTTTATGAATATAATACTCTGTATGATTTTGGTTGTTTTCCTTAAGAGTCTGCATCCAAAGTCCCAAACTCTCCTTATTTCTTGAGCTTCCTCCCTACCTCATCATCATCCCTTTCCAACTTGAGTTATAGTTTTCTGTGTGTGCTATGTATTAAAGACGTAACTGTGTTGCTCTAAAATACCCCCTCAAATTAAGTAATCCTAGTTCACCTTGTTCTGTTGGTAGAATCAGCTTATCCCACTTGACCCTTACTGTCTTTCCTTCCCAGGTAAACTCCTTTAACTCTTTTTTAATTGCTGTCCACAATTTCTCCTCTGGTTGATAAAAGTATGCCTGACTTGTGTATAAGACTAAAGGGACTAAAAACATTTTAATGGCTTGTTTCTTATTATCCATATAGCAAAACTTCGAGTTTCTCAATTTTTGTATTATCTTCTGTTTAGTCTTTTCCCACATATCCTTAGCTGCCACGACAGTCATTTCTAATCCATACCACTAAATACTTCATTTTATCATGTCCTCATAAATATGGATATTGTTGGACCATTTTGTGTGTGGGTGCCTAATTTACCGCTACTGCCTTTGTTTTAGCTTCATTAATTTTGTATCCTGAGAAGATTTGAAGTCGTCTTAAAATGTTCCACAACACTGTAATGTCCCTTTCTGGTTTTGTCATGTATAGAATAATATCATCTGCAAATAAAGCCAGCTTTTCCTGACGACCATACCAGTTATATCCTAGAATTTCTGAGTCCCTTATTTTCTTCTCCAGCGGTTCTAAATGTAATGCAAACAACAAAGGGGAAAGTGGACAACCCTGTCTGGTTCTTCTACTTGAGCAGACATTCAGAGAAGACCCTATCCACTTTAATTTGCGCCTCCGATCCCTCATATATTCTTCTAATCAACCTCATAATTGTATCGGGGAAAGCAAATGTTTCCATTGCCCTGCTCAGTCTACTGTGTCAAATGCTTTCTCTGCATCAAGACCCACCAATAAAAGTGGTACTTCCTTACTTTCTGCTTCCCTCTGGATCATCAGTGTTCTGGTAATATTGTCAAATATTTGCCTCCCCTCCACAAAACTACACTGATCCATATCTATCAATTTTTGGTATCACTTTTGCCATTCTTTTAGCCATTATAGGCATAAACACTTTATAATCATGGTTTAGTAATGAAATGGGCCTGTATGAAGCTGGATCCAAAAGATCTTTACCCTCTTTAGCTATTAGCGTTACCACCACCTTCTTCGAAGATGCTGTAACTTCTCCTCCTCTTAAAATACTGTTAAACAAAACCTTCCAGATCTTTATCATTTTTTTCCCTCCTAACTTCCAACTTCCACAAGAATACCATCTATTCCTGGGGACTTTCCTGTAGATTGGTTATACATAGCCATTTTTATCTCATCCCTTCCTATCCTGTTAGTAATTGAGCCTCATCTACCTCTAATTTTGGCATATTTAATTCTTCCATAAACATTTCCATTTGCACCTTTTATTGATTTGCATATTTCTTTGCTTTATACAAATTTTCATACAATTTCTGAAATATTTCTACTTCTACGGGGTCTCTTGCTGTCTTCCTTGTTATAGGCTCCCTAAGCTTGGTGACTGCCCTTTCCACGTTTTGTTGCCCAAGTTGTTGTGCTAAAAGTTTTTGTGCACTAGAATTTTTATCAAAAAACAGTTGCTTAACAGCAGTCTTTCTAAACACATGCATATTATCGAGGTAATCCCTTATTTTCTGTTTAGCATTCTGCAGTTGCTCCTTTTCTTGTTCTGAGAGATTTCCCCTATTTTGCAATATTTTATCATTTGTCAATCCTCTAAATAATTATTGTTACTGTTTAGTCATATCTCCTTTCTTTTATTTCCAACTTAATTTTAAACTCCACTTTAATTTTATCCCACTCCTTAGCTATGTTTTCAGAAGACAAATCTGTCCTCTCCAGTAGCTCCTGAAATAAGTCCATAGCCCATTCCTTAAATTCCTCTCATTTCAGCCGGTAGATGGGGAAGCCCCATTCTCTCATTTTCATTTCATTACCTTGCGTTTTTATTTTAGTTATTATTGGTGAATGATCTGAAATAGTTATTGGGTGCATTTCAAGACCTTCAATTAAATGCCCATGTTCCTGTGAGAGATGTAAAATCGATCTAGCCTAGCCCAGTTTTTGTATTTCTGTGAGTAATTTGTAAATTCACTCCGAACTCCTAGTACTGAATTCACATCTTCCATGCCAAACATTTTTATAAATGCACGTTCCTGTGAGAGATATAAAATCTGTCTAGCCTAGCCCAGTTTTTGTATCTCTGAGTAATTTATAAATTCACTCCAAACTCCTAGTACTGAAGTCACATCTTCCATGCCAAACACTTTTATAAATGTCTTCAAAATCTACCCTCCTGTTATATTATTCCCTTCTAGGCCCCCCAGACACAGCTCCACTGTTGCAAACCAAATTCCAGTCTCCGCCTGTAAGTAATATTCCTTGCTGAAAGCTGATTTCTCCCAAAAATGTTTTTAGGGGGGATGTAAATACATGTCAGTATAATCCTCCTCCCTAGCCAGTAGCCCCTTAGTACTATGCATCTTCCATTATTATCATTTTTTTTGCCTCTTCTATCACTATTGGAGCTCCTCTTGCAATTAAAATAAGTAAGCCTCTTTTCCTTTGCCCCAAATATTCCACTGATTAACCATCCTGAAAACCTGTCTTTATAAAATTCACATGTTCAGTTCTTTCCAGGTCTGTCTCCTGTAGCATAGCTATTTGCACTCTGCATTTTAATGTAGTTCACTACTTTCTTATTTTTATCTGTAAGACCATTTAGATTGAAAGACATTACAGAAAGCATAATTTTCTTATATAGTTATTATTACCACCTTTTATATATAACTGCTGTTTCGCTAAATGTCTAGTTCCAACTTTTTTGTTACATGTATATACTGTCCGGTAGTGTGGTCTTTTATACAGTTGTTTCATGTCATATCCATTTGTGCCCATGTCACATCTTGCATAACTTTTTGCTCTTTTTGAAAGCCCTCAAACAAAACAACCAACCCCCAAAAACCCTCCTAAAACCTGCAAACTTTACAAAATACACACAAAACTATGTAATATAAATACTCTTTCAGGTGCTGCTTATGTTTATTTTTCAGATGTTCAATATGCTTTTTGTATGTTTATCATATTATTGTATAGCCTAGTGGTGGTGGTCTGTTTTTTTCATTAGCTTCCTGTAAGTACCTGCTCGGTGGTTTTCACATATATAAGGCTATACATAATGCTGTTTATATACCTTTCCTGTATCTGCTGCAAAGCCCATGTGTGATCTTGACATTCCTTGTTGACAACAACATATGCTTCCATCTGAGCATATATTTCAAGTCCTTTATCAAAAATATATTAATCTAAGCTGTGTGGCTTTATAGCATGCCTGCAGATCTGGGAGTTTCAAGCCATTCTGCTGCTTTGTCAGTGTTAGTTTGTCCCCATTGCACTCTATTTTGTTATCCCAAAAAACTCAGTTTTCTTTTTCATATTTTTTCATATTTGATCTTTTGATTGATATAAGCAAGCCTAATCTACATGAAGAACAAGTGGGGCTAAAAAAATGTTAATTGCTTATACCATGTTGTTAATTTCCAATGTTTTGTCCTGTTATTTTTTCCCCAACATCTTTATTAAATTTCCACATGTGACAAAGGCAATCTTACATTTATATAAATGAAAAACATACAAAATGAAATCACTTTAGTTGTAAACAGTTTATATCACAGACACCAGTGAAACAACTGTAGTTGTAAACATTACTAATCACTTAAAAACATTCTAGTCACTGGCAGTTAAGCATCATATAGCTCATTCAAATCCTGCTTAAACCTCATTCCTGCTCTGCATATATTTTTCCCACAATTCCCCTTTTTTATATGTAGTTTGCACCTTCCCTTTTCTAAAGATCACAGTTCCAGTTGTTTTAACTCAGTTACTATATTCACTATTTCTAGTAAAGTTGACCTAGACTTTGATTTCCATTTTCTAGTAATTGCTTTTTTGGCAGCCACCATAATTGGACTTGGCAAGCCTTTACTATGTTTAGGCAATTCTGGTTCTGTAGCATAGCTCAAAAAAAATCATCTCCCCAATCGGTCCAATCCACTCACCCAGCATCTCCGACAGAGCAGCCCACAGGGAATCCCAAAAGTCTACCAGCTTATCACACCGCCAAAAAATGTTTTCAGTTACCTCTTTCTTGCCCATTACACATCCAGCATTTGCTATCCACCTGAGGAAAAATTCTTTGGAGTCTACTTGAGGTATAAAAATGCCTATGTAAACATTTCCAGGCAAAGATCCTAAATCTTCTAGACTTTGTTGCATATTTGGGAGATGTACATATTATCCCCTATTGTCTCTCTGCGAATTGCTTATCCAATCTCTCTTCCCATCCTTTCCATGCTCCACTGATTGATTCTTGTAATTATCATGCCATATTTTATATGCTTTACTAATTATTCCTTTTGTAATGGCAGCTTCTGTTCTACATTCTATTAAAAACTTTACCAGTGGTGGTCTTTCATCTTTGTGAGCCCCCTATTTCTTTCCCTTTGCCTATACTCTGATATCAGTCCTTGATAGGGAAGGCAATCTTGAGCTTGCAGTCCAAATACATTTTTGGCCTCTTCCCATTCTATTACCTTTCCCTTTCTAGTTATTTGCTTCCAATACCTTGGTTCCTTTGCCAGTTTTCTCCAATAAATTCCAGCCCCCTCTTGCCTATTATTTGTATTCCTGACCACAGTCAAACCTATTGGCAAAAATCTGTTTTCTCAATTCTCGTACTGCTTTGGTTCTTAAAGTACTCCCTGCTATTTTATGAATATAATACTCTGTATGATTTTGGTTGTTTTCCTTAAGAGTCTGCATCCAAAGTCCCAAACTCTCCTTATTTCTTGAGCTTCCTCCCTACCTCATCATCATCCCTTTCCAACTTGAGTTATAGTTTTCTGTGTGTGCTATGTATTAAAGACGTAACTGTGTTGCTCTAAAATACCCTCAAATTAAGTAATCCTAGTTCACCTTGTTCTGTTGGTAGAATCAGCTTATCCCACTTGACCCTTACTGTCTTTCCTTCCCAGGTAAACTCCTTTAACTCTTTTTTAATTGCTGTCCACAATTTCTCCTCTGGTTGATAAAAGTATGCCTGACTTGTGTATAAGACTAAAGGGACTAAAAACATTTTAATGGCTTGTTTCTTATTATCCATATAGCAAAACTTCGAGTTTCTCAATTTTTGTATTATCTTCTGTTTAGTCTTTTCCCACATATCCTTAGCTGCCACGACAGTCATTTCTAATCCATACCACTAAATACTTCATTTTATCATGTCCTCATAAATATGGATATTGTTGGACCATTTTGTGTGTGGGTGCCTAATTTACCGCTACTGCCTTTGTTTTAGCTTCATTAATTTTGTTTCCTGAGAAGATTTGAAGTCATCTTAAAATGTTCCACAACACTGTAATGTCCCTTTCTGGTTTTGTCATGTATAGAATAATATCATCTGCAAATAAAGCCAGCTTTTCCTGACGACCATACCAGTTATATCCTAGAATTTCTGAGTCCCTTATTTTCTTCTCCAGTGGTTCTAAATGTAATGCAAACAACAAAGGGGAAAGTGGACAACCCTGTCTGGTTCTTCTACTTGAGCAGACATTCAGAGAAGACCCTATCCACTTTAATTTGCGCCTCCGATCCCTCATATATTCTTCTAATCAACCTCATAATTGTATCGGGGAAAGCAAATGTTTCCATTGCCCTGCTCAGTCTACTGTGTCAAATGCTTTCTCTGCATCAAGACCCACCAATAAAAGTGGTACTTCCTTACTTTCTGCTTCCCTCTGGATCATCAGTGTTCTGGTAATATTGTCAAATATTTGCCTCCCCTCCACAAAACTACACTGATCCATATCTATCAATTTTTGGTATCACTTTTGCCATTCTTTTAGCCATTATAGGCATAAACACTTTATAATCATGGTTTAGTAATGAAATGGGCCTGTATGAAGCTGGATCCAAAAGATCTTTACCCTCTTTAGCTATTAGCGTTACCACCACCTTCTTCCAAGATGCTGTAACTTCTCCTCCTCCTCTTAAAATACTGTTAAACAAAACCTTCCAGATCTTTATCATTTTTTCCCTCCTAACTTCCAACTTCCACAAGAATACCATCTATTCCTGGGGACTTTCCTGTAGATTGGTTATACATAGCCATTTTATCTCATCCCTTCTTATCCTGTTAGTAATTGAGCCTCATCTACCTCTAATTTTGGCATATTTAATTCTTCCATAAACATTTCCATTTGCACCTTTTATTGATTTGCATATTTCTTTGCTTTATACAAATTTTCATACAATTTCTGAAATATTTCTACTTCTACGGGGTCTCTTGCTGTCTTCCTTGTTATAGGCTCCCTAAGCTTGGTGACTGCCCTTTCCACGTTTTGTTGCCCAAGTTGTTGTGCTAAAAGTTTTTGTGCACTAGAATTTTTATCAAAAAACAGTTGCTTAACAGCAGTCTTTCTAAACACATGCATATTATCGAGGTAATCCCTTATTTTCTGTTTAGCATTCTGCAGTTGCTCCTTTTCTTGTTCTGAGAGATTTCCCCTATTTTGCAATACTTTTACATTTGTCAATCCCTCTAAATAATTATTGTTACTGTTTAGTCATATCTCCCTTTCTTTTATTTCTAACCTAGTTTTAAACTCCACTTTAATTTTGTCCCACTCCTGAGCTATGTTTTCAGAAGACAAATCTGTCTTCTCTAGTAGCTCCTGAAATAAGTCCATAACCCATTCCTTAAATTCCTCTCATTTCAGCCGGTAGATGGGGAAGCCCCATTCTCTCATTTTCATTTCATTACCTTGCGTTTTTATTTTAGTTATTATTGGTGAATGATCTGAAATAGTTATTGGGTGCATTTCAAGACCTTCAATTAAATGCCCATGTTCCTGTGAGAGATGTAAAATCGATCTAGCCTAGCCCAGTTTTTGTATTTCTGTGAGTAATTTGTAAATTCACTCCGAACACCTAGTACTGAATTCACATCTTCCATGCCAAACATTTTTATAAATGCACGTTCCTGTGAGAGATATAAAATCTGTCTAGCCTAGCCCAGTTTTTGTATCTCTGAGTAATTTATAAATTCACTCCAAACTCCTAGTACTGAATTCACATCTTCCATGCCAAACACTTTTATAAATGTCTTCAAAAATCTACCCTCCCCTGTTATATTATTCCCTTCTAGGCCCCCCAGACACAGCTCCACTGTTGCAAACCAAATTCCAGTCTCCGCCTGTAAGTAATATTCCTTGCTGAAAGCTGATTTCTCCCAAAAATGTTTTTAGGGGGGATGTAAATACATGTCAGTATAATCCTCCTCCCTAGCCAGTAGCCCCTTAGTACTATGCATCTTCCATTATTATCATTTTTTTGCCTCTTCTATCACTATTGGAGCTCCTCTTGCAATTAAAATAAGTAAGCCTCTTTTCCTTTGCCCCAAATATTCCACTATTAACCATCCTGAAAACCTGTCTTTATAAAATTCACATGTTCAGTTCTTTCCAGGTCTGTCTCCTGTAGCATAGCTATTTGCACTCTGCATTTTTTAATGTAGTTCACTACTTTCTTATTTTTATCTGTAAGACCATTTAGATTGAAAGACATTACAGAAAGCATAATTTTCTTATATAGTTATTATTACCACCTTTTATATATAACTGCTGTTTCGCTAAATGTCTAGTTCCAACTTTTTTGTTACATGTATATACTGTCCGGTAGTGTGGTCTTTTATACAGTTGTTTCATGTCATATCCATTTGTGCCCATGTCACATCTTGCATAACTTTTTGCTTTTTTTGAAAGCCCTCAAACAAAACAACCAACCCCCCCCAAAAAAAACCCTCCTAAAACCTGCAAACTTTACAAAATACACACAAAACTATGTACATCTTCAAATATTTAAGTTTTTGCTTCCTAATAAGAACATAAGTTCTAAGTTGATAGCTACACAGGCTAAAATTAACCAAAAAGAAAGGTTGGTCATGCTAAGACACATGGTACAGACTGTGCTATTAGTAAATGCTATTTAATTTTTTATATCTATACAACTCTCCCAGTTGAGAAAACACTTGAATGCTTTCATTAAACACTTTCTCTAAGCCATTTTTCTTTATCAAATTGTGTTCTAGTGACATGCAAACCAGACACTGAACTGCTAAGGGTACCTTGTTTATCACAAAGAAAGACTTACAGTATTTAATATTCTTTTTCATTTACATGCTTTGTAATAAACTTGTTACTTGATAATGCCTATGGTTTTTACCCAGTCATTTCCCTATGCAAGCATGGAAAAAAGCACACTGATTTTTATTTTATCATACTCTTTTAACCAGAGTGTAGTGCTTTCCCCCCATCTCCTCATTCTCTTTTCATTGCAGTGTCTACATTTTTCAAAACTGGACAAAGAAAAAGAGAGAAGGGTGAACAAGAAAAAAAAAACAAAAGCACCTGTTTATATTAGTATCCCCAATGTATTTAAAAAAACTGAGAAGTTCAAGTCTAACTGGTTTTGGTTAGCTACTTCGTAGTGGTGTTCGTCTTTCAAGAAACTCATTTTCTGTGGATTACTAACTGGTTTTGTATTACCTGGGAAAACCCCTGATTGTTTTCAGGGAACATTATGTCCTAGTCAGTTTCTCTGTTATTTTCCCCCCCTTCATCCAGTCACCTTCCACCAGACTATCTCCATTTTCTCTTAACCAGACTCTCTCCTTTGAGACAAGCTGCAGAAAAGCTACTTAGTATAGATATTTACAAGGGCTAGAAAAACGACCTTATAATAATCAGTATTCTTTTTTCATTTACTTGCTCCCTGTTTTAAAAAAAGGTCCTTAATCAGTCATTTTTCCATGCAAGAATAAAAAAAGAAGCGCATCAGTTTGAACTCGGATATTGCCCCCTTAACCAGGCTCCTTTCTTTTTGGTAATCATTACATTACCTATGTTTCTCAAAATTGCCCAAGAAGAAAAAGAGAAGGGGATGAAAAATAAAAACACCCATTTACAATCCCTATTGAACCCAAAAGCAGCATGCAAAGAAAACCATGCAACACAGATACAATACTATTAAGAAAAGAAAGTGTTTTTTTACTTACAGTTAGCGTTCTTCCCTCTCCTCCCCAAAAGTATTTTTCCAAACATTAATGACATGAAGTAGGGCATATACTTGAGTCCCCCATTCAGCAAACAAATTTTGAAATAGTCCAGTGTCTCCAGATTTCCTTGTACTATCATATTTCACAAATATAATTAATGTTTTATAATCCCACATCAAGTTACTGATCATATTACTGTTCTCGATCACCCAGATGCTCTCTCTGCTTCATTTCCAGCGTACTCGTGATTCTGCTTGTCAACTCTTGTGCTCCCTTCTCTCCAACATTTTCCTTTGAAATACTGGAAAAGGTTTCACAGGTGCAGTCTCTCTGTGGTCTTTATTACCAGAGGAGCGCAAAGCCGAATCTCCTTCTGTTTCACAGCTCAGTTTTTGTTGGGCAAACTTCTGTAATTTCTCCTTGGTGTACACTTCTTCTTTAAAAACAATTCCCTCCAGGGAAGAATACCTTGAAGACACCTGGATATAGCAGTTTAAATTTCATACCTCCATCTTGGCTTTCTCTGAATAGAGGGATGAATTTGCTTCTCTTTTGCCTGGTGTACAATGAGTAATCATTCTCTACAAACACTCTGCTGTCACCTACTTGTAGTATTTTGTCCTTCTGCCACAGTTTTGACAAAATCAGTTCTTTCTGCTGGTAGGATTGCATCCCTTATTATTAAAGGTCTAGGTTGCTTTCTTATCGCTAGATTTGGAGCATACACATGATGTGCCTATTCAAATAATAAATCCTGCTCTGGAATACCAGTCCAGCTGCTTATTTGTGCATTTCATGAATTTAATGCAGTCTGTTCCTTCCAGCTTCTCTGGTATAGCTGAAAATCTCAAGTTTTCCCTATGTGTTCTGTCCTCTAATTCTATTATTTTTTGAAAAACCTCTTCCTGAGCAGTCTCATATTCAGCCAGCCTTTTCCTCATTTTGACCTCTGACTTTTGCAGCTTTATCATCTCATCTGAATATCTGTTTAAAGCTTCTTCCATTTGTTGTTTGTGTTAATATACTCTTGTCAGTGTTTTCTTTATTTTAACCAGGTCTGTATGCAGTTGTCTTATGTCATCCTGTAGGTTATTGGAAGTCATGTCTGAAGGTTGCATTACTTTTTGCTGAGCAGCTGCAAAACTCTCCCTAGTCAGTGCTTCTTCCTCACTTTATGTAGCTACTTTTTCCCCAGGTCTTCTGTATTTCTTTATTGTTAGCATCCAGGCAGTGTACTCAGTAGGCAGTTACTGAAATTTTCCCATAAACACAAGTCCACTGTCCTTCTCTGCTACGTTTCTGATTTCACACTGAGAGAGCTAAAAACAAGCTGGTACTCAGTGTGCAGCCGTCTTGGAACTCTCAGTTTTGTCTTGTCTTTTGAGTAATTTTTCCCACATTTCTTTAGCTGCTTGCTTAACATCCTATTTTAACCACATGAATATCCCCTCTTGTTACATCCCCACCAAAAAGGGAAGTTTTGTTCCAGGTATTGTATTGGGGCATAACTCATTACTGTAGCATTTGTTCTTGCTTCATTTGCTGTATATTTTGCCAAACTAGTAAAATAGTTATGAAGTTTAATTTTTATATTTTTTTCAGGATTGATGACTCGCATCATCGTGAAGATGCCACTTTTGTCAAAATACTGGAATTAATGAGACAGAATTGATCCCTGGCCCATCAACCCCCCCTCTCAGAATGTGGCGGTATTTTTGAGGCCTGTCACTTGGTACTCGTGTCTTTTTGGGTGGTCCCTTCTGCCAACCTTCTAATGGACTTGGCCACTGGGAAAGCATGGCAGGAGCCTAACTCTACTGGAGCTATCCCAAGGAAACTGGACAAGATACTTCATCCCCCTAAGGGCAGACAGTACTGGTCCACATTTTCTTTAGTAGATTCCCTGATAGTAGCAGTCAAGAGAGGATTGTCTAGTGAGTCAGCAGCTGTCTATCCACATTTGCCCTGAGGGTGTTAAATAATGCCACTCATATGACCTGCTTCCAGAGAGATTTAACATAACAGGTTGTTGACTCTCTGAGAAGACCTCATACACTAGAGTCTAGGGATTAATTGGAGACTACATTGGAGGCTTTGTTTATTATCACAAACCTTCTTGTGCACCTTCTACACAACATAGCAGATGGAGCAGTTAGGGTGGTAGGTACAGGCATTGCCATTAGGCAGTTAGCCTGGCTGTTATCTGATTTTGTGAATAGTTTCAAAGTATCCTTCAGAAATGACCCCTTTGATGGCTCCTCTATGAAAGACAAATTGCTAAGGTTTGAACAGAAAGGAAGGTCTTGTCTGCCCTGTGCACCACATTTGAGACCCCTCTAAGATCATTCAGTAGGAATCTGAAGTGGTCCAAATCCCTATGGTTTAGAAAACCCCAATGTCAAGCCTTTCATTACATCTCTGTTGGAAGGTAGAGGCATGCACTTCAATGGAAGCTGGCTAAGAGGTTGTGGAAGTCCACAGAACAAGGGATTTCGGGAACCCTTTTTGACAAACAATATCAGCATTCCCTGAAGGTTTGCCTGTCAACCTCTGGAAGTAGTCAGGCATGATTATCTCTCCACCTCTCTGTATGGCTGACCAACACAAAAGGATCCCTGGGTAAGGGAGAGATGGAATATCCAGGAGCTATATAATATCATATCTGATGTCAGTCTTCATGTGTTCTTGACGCTTGCGTTATGGTTCCAATCCTCGGAACTGGTTTGACCATTATATAGCTTGCTCCAGTGAAAAAACTCTCGAGCTAAGAGTCTGCCCGCAGTGCCCCTCCCTACATTACCTCAGAATCTCGTTTGCTGTTCTTATAGAAAGACGTGTCAGCCGACTCTTCTCTCAGAGCTAAGTAAAATCTTAAAATTAGTGATTCTCTATCTAACTTTCTGTCTTAGTTAATATCCTTTTAATATTTCTTAGCCTTTATCTACTCACCTTTTCTTGTGCAAGTGATTTAATTCCTGTAATTCCCGCTACCTGTTGGTGTTTCTGTTCTGCCATCGTTGGTAGTTCCCCCTCTCTCCTTTTCTAGCTATCGAGTGGTAATTCTTCTTGCCATTGTTGGTAGAATGTTTCCCTTTTTTTTTTTTCATGAGTGTGTGGTGTACATTTTTGACTGGGTTTCTGCCTTCCTTTCTTTTGTTATAGCAGAAAAGGCTAAGTCCTACCACTGGATTTAAGCATTGCCAAGAGTGTGGCAGAAAAATACCCATCTCTGATGGGCATGATTTTTGTGTTTGGGTGCCCTTCATTTAGATTTACAGTGCTGTATCTGCCAGGGCTTCAGTTCTAGGGCCCTAGTAGAACATTGTAATAAACTCATACTTAAAGGGCTTTATAAGCTCCCTTTGAAGAAGCTTTCTCCTAGACCACTAAGCTTCTTCAAGCCTCTGGTTCCAAAGCCAGTCATTCGGTGCCAACATCTCCATCGGCACCGATATCTAAAAAACATAAGTACCCGTCTGTTGGTTCCTCTTCAGAACTGAAACCAAAGGTTCCTAAACTCATGCAATGGACTGATTTCTCGGCACTAACCACTACTTCATTGCCATTGACACCAGCTACAGCACCAGCACTGGTAACAACACCGGCTTCAGCACTGGCTTCCTTAGTGTCCATGTCGGTACTGACATCTGCTACTCTGCAGCTTATGCTTTCTACTCTAGTGCTGAAGACTGAAACTTTCTATGCACCCAGGGCAAGATTTTCCCCATCAGTTGACCCCTTCTTGGGTCAACTTCCTAGCCCATTTATAGAAAGGCCAGAATCTGCCTCCGGATTGTCCATTTGCTCCACCAGGAGTCTTTCTGAAGTTTGACATGCTGAGGTTGGTGGATCAGCTTCTGACAGCTAGCGGTCTTCCTCCATCTTCTCAGCCCTCTCTCCCACTTGGAGCAGGGGAGTATTCCCCCAGTAACAGCTCACTTGAGACTGCATGGATTCTGGGTGTTTCCATGTCTAGACAACTGGCTCATCACCACTTCCACAAGACATCTACTGCTTCAGACAACAGAATTCACCTTACAATTGTTCCTGCATCTTGGCATTACAGTCAATCATACAAATCTCTGCCTCTCAGGATATAGAATTCATAGGAGCTCGTTTAAACACACTCGTGTAGCCTCCCTCCCCTTCACAGATTATAGAAGATAAAATCCCAAGTACATTCTCTCCTATGCACAAAGTACCAGCCTTACTGGTGCTTCAAGTGTTGGGGTCTTTGGCAGCGGCTATCACTCTGCCGCACTAGCGAGGTTCCACATGAGTTTACTGCGATGGCATCTTGTGAATCAGTGGTCAATTCTAATCCATCCAATGAACTACCCCATTTTTGTCATCAGTCACTGCGAAAGAGACCTTAGTCTTTTGGGCTGCCCC
The DNA here is from genome assembly GCF_019279795.1 of Protopterus annectens. Taxonomy (NCBI): domain Eukaryota; kingdom Metazoa; phylum Chordata; order Ceratodontiformes; family Protopteridae; genus Protopterus; species Protopterus annectens. Next base: position 440,544,260 of record NC_056745.1, read on the forward strand.
TTTGTCCCTCCTCAACCCAAGGCCATAGTGATCATGGATGCCTTCCAGCTGGGGTGGGAGGGGCATTATCTGGGAAAGACAGTCCAAGGCACTTGGTCCTCAATACAGTCCAATCTGCATATCAGTGTCCTGGAGTTGAGGGCAGTGTTATTAATGTTGCAAGCATTTCAACCTGCCCTCTCTCAAGGAACAATTGAAATCCAGTCAGGCAACATGTCTGTAGTCTGGTACATCAACAAACAAGGGGGAACCAAATCCTACCCTGAGTTAAGAAGCCCTCAGAGTGTGGCAATGGACCGTTTTCTCCAATCACTTTCTGATAGCAGCGCACATCCCAGGGAGTTCAAATATGATAGCAGACAAACTAAGCAGATGCATTCTACTGCCTCACGAGTGATCTCTCAATCCCGAGATGGCGAAAAAAATCTTTTGATGGGGCCAGCCTTGCTGCAACCGTTTTGCAGCACCCCAAAACACCAAGTGCAGAAGCTATTTTGCCCTAATCCCTCCCCAAGGGGAGTCCCCGAGATATGTTCCTCCTTGATTGGCCCGGGTTCCTCTCTGCCTTCCCTGTTATCCCACCTTTTCTCAAGAAAGCAGCTAGGTTGAGAAGCAAAGTGATTTTCATTGCACCCTACTGGCCTTGACAAAGTTTCCCTTCCTATGGCCTCATCTAGTTCGCCATCCATGGATTCTGGACCCAGTTTCAGACCTTCTGTCTCACTGTCAGGGATTGGTGTATCGCAATCTTTAAAGTCTCAAGCTAAGTGCTTGGCTCCTCCAATTCTGATAGCCTCCAGGCATAATATACCATTCCTAGCGTGAAAACATTTGCTGGCATAAACCATTCACCAGGAAACTCTACCTCAGTAAGTGGGGGATTTTCATTCTGAGCTTGTGATAATGGTCTCTATGCTTTTTTGACTCCTGTGGAAAAAGTTTTAGAATTCCTGGCCATCCTTTTTGCTAAAGGAGCTTCTGTCTCCACAGTTAGTCATTCTAGCTGCCATCTCTAATTTCCATAATGGCTTTGGAGACCTCCCTTTAATTTCACATAGACTATGTAAGGTCTTTCTGTCAAGGGAACAATTCAATTAAAGCTTCCATTTAAAGATCCTCCACCCCCATGGGATCTTGGTTGTTTTGCAGTCACTGGTATTTATTCCATTTGAACGAGTAGGCTACATTTGACATAAAGTTCCTTTCTTAGAAAACCCTTCTCATAGCTATAACCTCTGCAAGATGAGTGTATGAATTGCAGGCCTTATGTTCAAACCCCCCTTACTTAATTTTCCATAAGGATAGAGTTATATTCAGAACCAATCCATCCTTTCTTCCAAAGGTGGTCTGAGTCCAACATTAATCAAGGTATAGACTTGCCTGTTTTCTTTGCCAGTTTTTCCAACAAAGGATAATATTGCCTACACTTGTTGGATGTTCACAGACAATGTTCTTCTTCTTCTTTCGGCTGCTCCCGTTCGGGGTCACCACAGTGGATCAACTGTTTCCATTTCTTCCTGTCCTCTGCATCTTGCTCTGTCACACCCAACCACCTGCATGTCCTCTCTCACCACGTCCATTACCTGCCTTTGAGCATGCCTTCCCCCTCTTCTCCTCCTTTGGCCAACAGTAGCCCAATTTCTGCCAGCACCCTGTTGGCCAACAGTACTGGTGGCGGTTGTTGTTAACCTGGGCCTTGACCGATCCAGTATGTGTATCTGTACTGTTGTCCACATGTATGATTTGGCAAAATTTTACGCCAGATGCCCTTCCTGATGCAATCCTCCCCATTTATCCAGGCTTGGGACCGGCACAAAGAAATGCACTGGCTTGTGCATCCCCAATGGCTGGGTTGGATGTTCACAGACAATAATGTCAGTAATGTTTCTAACTCAGCAGAACTAAAGAATTTAGGAAAGCAGAACAGTTTGTATCCTTTTCTGGCACAATTTTAGGAATATCTGTTTCTAAGGTTACCTTGTCAAAATGGTTAAGAGATTGTATTAGTTATATTTATAGTAGAAATAATCTCAAGTTTTCTGTGCTCGTGAAGGCACATTCCGCCAGATTTATGGCTACTTCAGCTGTATTCCATTCTAAGGCTTCCATGAGTGCAATGTGCTCAGCAGCAACTTGAGCTACTCCACATACCTTTATTAGTCATTACAAATTGGATTTGGTCTCCAGGGGAAGAGCCCCTTTTGGTTGTATGGTTCTCAGGAATATCCTTCCATAGGGCCACCCAGGATCTAAAGTAGCTGGGGGGACTCTGTCCCAAGAGTCAAGAATAGATGAAGATTGACAACATCAGATAAAGAAGTTAAGTCTTACCATAACGTTCCATCTGTGTTGTCGATCTTCATCTACTCTTGGTGTTCCACTCTCCTTCCCCCTTCTGTGGATTCCTGGAGGAGTGAAACTTTGTCTTGGGTTTTTTGTTAGGACACACCTTGGACGTAACTTCTTAATTTAGTTTAGTTTCCTTCTATTTTTCTACAAGTCTGCAAACTTGATCTGAGGTAATGTAGAGAGGGGCATTGTGGGTAGACTCTTAGCTTGAGAGTTTTTTGCTGGTGTGAGCTATATAACGGCTGGACTGGTTCCAAGGATCAGAACCATAACCCAAGAGTCAAGAATAGATGAAGATCAACAACACAGATGGAACATTTTGGTAAGATATAACTTCCTTTTTTTCTGTTCCCACCAAAACAATATTTGCCACTCTTCGCATACCACCATCAATAAAACGCAGACAAAAAAAATTCTTAATTTCTTAACAAAAGGGCTATCCAAGTAGTCCTACCATACCAGACAGGATTAGCAGTCTATTCAAGAGTTTTCTTAGTACCAAAGAAAGTTCGTAGGTTAGTACTAAGCTAACTGACCTTGCGAGCCATTGGAAGCCTAGCCAATTATCCCTTGTGAGACTCCAACCCTGCACCTTGTGTTTGTAAGGCAAACACCTTAACCATTAGGCCACCCTCCCAACCCAGGTTGAGGACATTAGGCCAGTTGTGGATCTCCGTAGCCTAAACCACTACAAAAAGGCCCCTTCAATTGGTCACAGTGCAGTTAATTTTGCCATGTCTAAAAGCAAACTATTGGATATGCTCAACTGACCTTTAGAATACCTGCCTCCACATAAAAATTGCAAAGGCGTCACAGAAGTTTTTGGGCTACTGGTTGCAAGACCGTCACTATATCAGTTCAGAGCCCTGACCGTCAGACTCAACACAACTCCCCTGAATGTTCACCAAAATGCATGTCAGTAGTCACAGCCCATCCATAGCTCAGGGGAACTATTTAGATGATTGTCTCATCGCTGCTACTACCAGAGAGTCATTAATAGAAGCCAGAGATAACTTGCCACTGCTCTGCCTATTCTTGAACATCTTTGTAAACTATGAGAAATCAGTACTTCAACCTATCCATCCATTTTGTTCATCGGATGCCATATCAACACAGCCAGTATAGACGGCTTCCTTTTGTAAATGGTTCAGTATCTCAGAAGACCAGAACACCACTTGAACCTCCCTTCATATTCCAAATTTATGATTTTTTTATAAGTGCTGGGTCTAATAGCTTCGGCCATGGTCACAATGATTTGTGCACATTTCTACATGTACATTATTCAGTTGCTTCAGAGTCTAGTAGTCTCATATTTCTAACCATCCCACAACTTCAGTATTAGTAACACAGCTGTGAAGAACTCATTTGCAGTGGTGTCTCACCTAATCCACAGTTTTGAAAGAAAGAAGACCATTCCATCTCACTCCTGCAGTGGAAGCTGTAATCACAGATCATTCTGTGGTGATGGTGCATTTAGAGGGGAGGGTGGTTTAAGGCACATAACTATATGTTCTAGTGTGCATCTTGTGTTTTGTTATACAAGACTTCATTGCCCATAAATGTGTGTTCCTACATTTAAGCTATTTCCTCACTCATGGTTTCCATTGCATTGTTTTTGTGGATCTTGCTGTCTGTCCTTGTCAGTCAGCATAATTCTGTCTAACTTTGTATTCGTTCCTAGACTTGGTGCATAGCAGAGCTAACTTTCTACATTGTTGTCTGCTTGCTTCCATCTTATATTAATTTCTGGTTTCATTCATGAACTACTTCCCTTAGCCTTCATTCCCCACTGTCATTGAATCTTTATTAAAAGCAACATAACACAGTCTGCAGTTTGAAACGCGACTTTTCCCAGTAGCTATAGATATAAACTTTAAGTAAAATGTATGATATAATATATTTACATCAGATAGTTATTTTCTGTCTAGTACTTGCTGATTTCAATTGTTTTAAAATACCTTTCACTCATATTTTGGTTATTTCATATCCTTTTCCATATAAGAATATATGTGCACAGTGCATTTTTTAATGTTTTTATCTCCGTTTTGGTCATAGTTTTCTTTTGGAAAACAGAAAATTACTTTGAAGGAAATCTCTCCACTGAAGTGCCCATCATTTACTTTTCTGCATTTGTTGACTGGTTGCGTGTTCCTTTGCCACTTTCTCCTGCCTACAATTATTTTCTTTTTATCAGTTCATATTGTGTCTGTTCTGTTTGCATTTTTAACACAGGATGATAGAAGACTCAAAGTAATGCAGGGTACAGTAACCTGAGGAAAAGGTTTATTTGCTTTGTTGTCGGGAAGAAAATCATTTGTTTTGTGATTCTGATGGCAATTCTTTATCCACATAGACCCTTATGTCTCCAACCTTTGGAATCATTGCAAAAAAAAAAAAAAAACTAAGACTGAACTGCCAGTTGTACTATACAAAAACTCAATCAGAACCACTAAGGCAAAGGTATAGCGGAAAGCAAAACACTGTCTTCAGCATTAAAAATGGTTTGATATACTTTTGTCAAAAATTACTTCAGAAAATAGATAACCATGTTAAAAACACTGAGTTTAAAGGTCACACCAACCAATCACATAGCAATTTTAAGATTAATTGAATACTTAAAATGATTTAAAGAAACAGCAAAGAAAAACATTAGTGAAAAGATTTATTACATACAACCAACTAAAAATAAGCACTTATTTAACATGCGTTTAAAATATTTGGCATATATTGCCAAATCTCAAAAAATAGCAAACATTATTTAACTTTTAACCTCTGGTCCTTTAAAAAAAGCATTTGATATGTATGGTTTCATTTAATCCAGGGAAATTATCTGCATGTAACCTGACTTGCCATTTAGTTTCAATGCTTTCCAATTTAATTTTAGTATTTCCAGTTCTCATATCACAAGAAATAGTATGCTTATATGTGAAACATTGTTAATATCCTTAACCTTGATAGAATATAGGTGTTCTCAGATCCTTTTTCCAGGCTGCATGTGGTCATTCCTATGTAGTATGCCTGGCACCCAGAACATAAACCTATATAAACAATTCCTGTTGACTTGCATGTGTATCTTCCAACAATATGAATGGTAGAATTCAGATGTTCTGTATAAACAGATGGACTTACATAAATGCACCTGCAAATTTTGCAGGTCCCACAGGTGTGAATTTCCTTATTTTTAACAGTATAGGGCAAACTTAAATCTGTTTTTTTATTACTCACCGACATTGTTGTTAAAACAGGCATTTTTTTTATAAACAAATACTAGTTCTTTGCCAATAGCTTTTAGCACTTCTGAATTTCTTTCTAAAACTCTCCTAATTCCTACCAAAATTGTTTCTCCAGTTGAGTGGCTATCCGCTGACATATCCAGTAAAAATGTTGGACCCTTGTTGGAATATGACTTTTCTTTGTTTGTTACATTATTTTGATTTTTCATTCCAGTATCATCTCCCTGTAATATTGGTTTAAACAAATACTCTTTTATTGCTCACTTCAGAGGCTGCTCTGCATAAAAAATTCACTACTGTAGCCTGTCTCTATGATCATAGATACAATATTTGCTATTTTATTTTGGAAGACTATCAGAGGTAGTCATCCTAGAAGCTTGGATGAATTGTCCCCTTGGAATGTTTTTCTTTGTAAGTTTAGGGTGGGTGTCCACTTCTAAAATGTTAGCACTGTTAGAAAACACTGATTTTTACTATCAATTTTCCTATTTTTTACATCCCAATCGTGACATCTAAGAAGTGAACACACAACCCAACTTCACCTAGGGTGAACGTGGGATTTAATTCTTCTGTGTACTTGTTACATTCTTCATTGGTACCATCCATGACAAAAAGGTCATCTACAAACCGTTTATGCAATACAATTTTGTTAAAAAAATGTACTGGTTGATAATACACTGCTTTCCCACTATCTAAGTACAAGACTCACAAAGGATGGGGCAACTGAGGACCCCATCGCCACTCCTCTAACCTGTTTAAAATGTATTTTTTTTTATCAAACAGGAAGAAATTGTTATCCAATACTATTTCCATTAATAAACAATAAAGGGAAATATTCAAAAGGGAGGTGTTCTTGGTTAAAAACAACCTTAAACGTTCAGCACCTTTGTCTTGTAGAGTACAGGTGAATAGAGAACATACATCACAGTTACAGTTTTGATGTTAGCATGATAGTAATCATATTCTAAATTAAACTGCCTTAGTTTTGCCAAAAGATCCCAGGAATCTCTTGGGTAGGATAGTAATTTTTGTACTAGTGGATTAAAAAGAGTCTAGGAATAATGCTATTCCTTCACTAACATTATTTGGGGCAGACACAATAGGTCAGAATGGTGGTCTTGTTGAATTTTTATGGATTTTTGGGATTCCAAATAACACTATTTTAGGGTTGTCTATGGTTAAATATTCATATATAGCATAACTAATTTCACCATTCATCAGTAACTTGTTTAAAGTAGAATGAATCATCCTGTATTTTTATGTATAACATCTAAAGATGTCCTTCTGTTCTCATGTTGCAGTATTCATTACAGTAGGGAGGTTGCTGCCTGCAGCACCATCGGGCCAGTATACCAAAAGTCTGCTCCCGGAGGGTACATGTGACATCCCTTGTCAGGGCCATAAACCGACGTAGGGTGTAAAGGTGACGTCTGCACGTACCCTCTTCAGAATTTTTCTGCCGCAGTGAACGGACTCCTGTTTGCCAGTTCCAAAAGCAGATTGCGTTTTTTCAAACAACTGGTTACAGTTTCTATTCCAGAACAGATGACCGATACAGATAAGTGCCCTGTTGGGTTTTGTCTTTACCTTTAATTACTGTTAAGATGTACAACTAGAAAGGGGAAGTGTGCTTGTGGGAGACAAATTCCTCACAAGGACACGCATGAGAAGTTCTCCAAGACTATCTGTAGCCATCTGGTCACGTTAAAATTGTATTTAGAAAATCAGAGATTACGACGTCTTGTGCTTGCGATGGAAGGCGGAGTAGGGCGTCCGCTGAGCCGCCAAGGAAGAAGGCCAAGAAAATTAGGCCGGAATCCCACACTGCACCTCAGGTGTCCAAGCAGATTCTTGAGGCTGATGAAAGCCCGGGAGCTTCAGACCTCCATTTCCAAACCAGACCCGGGAACCTTAATGGAAGCTGGGATGGTGGAAACTTCAGGTATGTCCCCTGAGGCAAGTCAGCCATCACACCCTGATGGTGGAGGGGAACCATGCCTTACTCAGTCGGAGAGCCCTGCTCCTACACTTCCACCCAAACAGTCTGATTCTTTCTCCACCAGCTACCGCTTTGAGAAGAAAACAAAAAGTTAAACATCCTGAACCTCAACCGGTTCCTGGCTGGGAAGGATTTTCACAAAGTCTTTCTAAGGCTTTTCAGGCTTTGCTGACACAACAATTACCTCCTGGCCCCTCTCCTCAACCACCGTTAGAGGTATCGGAGGAAGATTACTCACCTTCAGAGTAATCTTTTAATTGTGAATCTCTAAATAGACTCACCCAAGGACTTCATTACCCCAGAGGAGGAGAACTCCATTACTCCTGAGTCACCAGGGGAAGAATTCACCTTTGGAGACACAATCTCCCTCATGAGTGAGCATTTTAAGTGGCAAGCATCAGAAGTATCTGACACCAAGAAAAGGTATTTTGACCTTTTACAAATGGGGCAACCTTCTTCTGCTGTGCCCCCATTACTGTCCACTGTCCAGGATGCATTTTTGGCTTCCTCTCTGTCCCCAGACTCTCAGCCTTTAGTCTCAAAACACCCTGACTAATTCTACAAGGTCCCCCAGGAAACCCAGTTCCTCTTTAAAAATCCTTCAGCAGACCCAGCAGTTATTGCAGTCTCTGCTGACAAAACATCAAGGCAATTGCCATCAGCTGCTGCATACCCCACAGATAAAGACAGCAAATTCATGGACAGATTAGGGAAGAAAGTGTATATCCCTTCTACTGTGGCTATAAGGGCTCTCAACTATCAAACACATATGGCTGGGTATGTCCTGGATACCATCACCAAAGCCTTTACCCTCCTCTCTGAGGCCCCTGACTTCCCCATTAAAGCACAAATCAACTTAATGCTTTCCACAGCATCCCAAGTGACTAGGCACTCAAGTGCAGTTATGATGCTGTGGAAGCCTCATCTAAATCTGCTGCATCAGGATCAGTTTTGAGGTGATATTCCTGGGTGTGGCTAGAACCTCTCCCTATGGATGTTCAAACAAAATTGCTTGACGCACACCTGGACAATAAGGCTCTGTTTGGCCAAGCTTCTCAAATCCCTTCAAGAAAAGAGAAAAGAACCACAAAACCTTAATCATTTACTGATATCCCCGATACCCAGATAACACAGGAACTACCCACAAAAATCTTCTTATGTGAGAAGACAGTACTCGCACACAGCTCCTCAGTCTAAGGGATGTAGACAACCAAGGACAAGCTCTACTCCCAGATTTCCCACCAACTCTTCCACCACACCTTTTCGGACTCTGTCTGACCAATCCAGACCACCTCCATTGTGACTTACCACCTTTAGACCTAAACATCCCCCCATCCCTTCATCTCACCCTCTCCCTACCCTCCTGGCAGATAATCACATCAGAACAATGGGTCCTCTCCATCATTTAGAGGGGATATTTCATGAGTTGGTGGATGTTATCACCCTTCCAGGGTATTCCTCAACCACCATAAAACCAAACCCACCTTTTTCCACCCATCATTCAACAACTCCTAGCTCAGGGTACCATAGAACAGGTACCCTGCCAACAAAAGAAATAGGCTTCTACCCCAGAATATTTCTGGTACCAGGAAAGACTGCCCATGGAGGTCATTCCTAGCCTTGTCTTTCCTAAATCTCTTACTCAAGGTACCCAGCTTCAAAATGATCACCTTACTCCTGTCTTGCCACTCATTCCAACACAGGCTTTCATGGTAGCCCTGGATTTGAAGAATGCCTACCTGCACATTCCTATACACCCAGTTTACAGAAAATTCCTCCGCTTTACAATAGGTTATTGCCATTTTCAATTCTCTGGCTTGCCCTTTGGACTCTCCACAGCTCCTCGAGTGTTCACAAAGTGTCTAGCCCCCTTCCTTGCTCACTGCAGGACTCAGGGTACAGATATATCCATATCTAGACTACCTTCTCATCCTTCACCAAGACCACCAAGTTGTTCTACTCTGCCTACAGCAGGTATCATTTACCCTAACTCAGGGTTTACCATAAAGCATGACAAGTCTCACATGACCCCCTCTCAAGACTTGGATTTCTTGGGATGCAGGATCAGAACAGACAGAATGAAAGCCTTCATCCCAGACCAAAGAATCCTAGACCTTGGTCTGTACATCAAAAAACTCCTCACCCACTCCTCCTTAACAGCTTGGGAATTCCTGAGAATGTTAGGCCACATGGCATCCCTTATACCCATGTTACCTCTGGCAAGACTCCACATGAGAAAAATCCAGTGGATCCTAAAAAACTTATGGAGCCAACACTCCCAGCCCCTGGACTCGCCCCTTCCCCTACTTCTATGTCTGAAGAGGAAACTCCAGTGGTGGGTTTCAGCACTTCACCTCAACCAAGGAACACCAGTACAGGTTCCACCCCCCCCCCCACAACAGGTCTCCACAGATGCATCAGACTTGGGGTGGGGTGCAGTGCTTCTATTAAACCAGAATCAATTCTCTGTGCAAGGCAGATGGTCCAACCAGAGACAAAAGGACCACATCAACATCAAGGAAATGAGGGCATTACTGTTAGCCCTTCGAACATTCAAATCAGCTCTTCAGCCAGGAGCCCTCAAAGTAATCACAGACAATGAGTGTCCTGTGGTACATAAACAAGTAAGGGGGAACAAAGTCTTACCCCTTCTACAGCCTGGCCATCCAGATATGGATCCTAGCATCATCACTCCAGATCCACCTGGTGGCAGTTTATATTCCCTAAACAGAGAATGTCATGGCAGACAAAACTCAGCAGAACTTCAGCTCCCTCTCATGAGTGGATGCTTCAGAGAGAGGTATTCCTGGACCTTATTCACAGGTGGGGAATTCCACAAGCAGATCTCTTTGCCTCCTCCAGAACAGACAGATGCCCAGCTTCTGCATAAGGGGCCCACATCCACAAGCTTGGAAAGTGGACGCATTCTCCTTCTCTTGGGAGGGAATGTACCTTTACACCTTCCCTCCCTTTACTCTGATTCAGAAAGTCCTCCTGAAAATCTAGAGGAACAAACCCAAAATCCTGTTGGTGACCTCGTTTTGGCCAAGACAGCATTGGTTTCCCCTTCTCCACTTACTAGCCAAGGGCGATCATCACAGGTTACCCCACCAAATAGACCTACTCACACATGACAGGGGATCCCTACTGCACCCCCAGGTGAACAATCTGAAACTGACCTTATGGGGTAATAGGGTTTTAATCCCCTACAGACACCTGTATTCAGAGGACGTACTCAATGTTCTGCAGGAGGCCAGAAAACCTAGTACCAGGAGTAATTATGCATCTAAATGGTGCAGATTCTCCAGGTGGTGTCAAAGGAAAAACCAGGACCCTCTGACTACTTCTATACCTAAGGTCCTTTCCTATTTGTGTGAGCTACTTCACTCAGGACTAACTTACTCCTCAAAGTCCACTTATCTGCCATCTCTGCTAGTCTGCCATTATCACCTCTTCTGGCTTCCTGATTGTAAGTCCAACTTTTTCTGAAAGGGGTACTTCATACCAGACCCCCAAGAAAACCTATACCTCCTCCTCCTTGGACCTGAATTTCGTATTAGAAAAACTCACATTGCCACCATTTGAACCAGCCCATCCAGTATCCCTGAAACTCTGCACCCTGAAGACAGTTCTACTAGTGGCCATCACCTCCGCCAGGAGGGTATCAGAGATACAAGCCCTTATGGCTACCTGTCCTCATCTTATTTTCCACAAGGACAGAGTTGCTCTTAGGACCAACCCCTCCTTCATGCCCAAGGTGGTTAATGAGCTCTCATTAAACCAGGCCATTAACCTGCTGATTTCTACCCTCGTCCACAAAATTCCTCAGAGAGAACTCTCCATTCCTTGGATGTCCACAGGCAACTGAGATACTAAGGCAAAAGCAAACCTATTAGAAAGTCCGACCAATTATTCCTCTCCTTCCATCCGAAAGCTGTAGGGAAGGCAGTCTCCAAACAGACCATTACTACTTAGATTTAAAAATCCATTACCATGTGCTATTCCTATCATGGAAAATCCTTGCATGGTCATGTCAAGCCTCACTCTACCAGGGCAGCTGCCTCCTCATGATTGACTACGCTTCCATTTTAGAAGCAGCCACTTAGACCTCTATTCACACTTTCACCAAGCATTACAAACTGGACCAAACCTTGAGAGCTAGAGCAGGGTTTGCTAGGTCGATTCCCCAAGGCTTCATTGACCATGAAAGCCAATCTTCCTCCACCAAGACTCATACCTAAAGCTGTGGTACTTTCCCTACTGTAATGAATACTGCAGCATGAGAATAGAAGGGCATAGAATAGTTGCGTAAGGACTTGGCATAACCTTAGATGCCCTTCTCTTCCATGTTGCCGTATTCAGTCCCTCCCACCTGCGTCCCTCTACCTTACCTAACATAGCAGGACCTACCTGTGGGACATAGTCATTCTCTTCCCCAGTCCCAACACAGCCTACCTACTACCCTAGGTCTAGTCTACATTCAAGTCTAAGGGTCTCCCTAGTAGGACCCTCTCAACCCACAGGAGTACTATTGTATGCAGCAGTTCATTCTGAAGAGGGTGCATGCAGACATCACTTTTACACCCTATGTCAGTTTATGGCCCTGACAGGGGGCATCACGTGTACCTTCCAGGAGCAAAGACTTTGGTATACTGGCCCTGATGGAGGTGGTGCAGGCAGCAACCTCACTACTGTAATGAATACTGCAACATGGAAGAGGACATCTAAGGTTATACTAAGCTCTTACACAACTATTCTTTACCTCCTCATATTCATTAGTGTTGTTTAACATCTCATTTATGATGGTTTTATACATACCGTCATCCATTACCACAAGACCATCCCCTTGTCAGCTGTCATAAACCTTAATTGGGTTTGTTTTCTCAGTTCTTGTAAAGCTACTCTCTCTTCTTGGAACACATTAAAGTACTTGTTAATGCTTTTTCTAGATAACACATCACAAATATCTTTCTCACAACCCTCTTCAAATACTTTAATGATATTTAAAGCAGGGTTGAAGGTGGAAGGTTTTTGTAATGTGATAAATGAACATCATTTAGTGGATACTTCAACTTGCGTGTAAGAAAAAATTTAACTCTAGGACTGTTTTAATTATAATAGCCATTTGGCGTGGTACAAAATTCTACCCTAGTTTTAACAATTGAAAATGAAGTCCAAACTCACTTTTGAATTACTTTTAAAAAGTCTTTGATGCTCCACTTTGTTTTGTTTTCCAATTCATGGAACAACTCCTCCCTCTCCCCCTTGTGAAGATTTTTGAATTTTTTTCCATGGGAACAATGATCATTGGGATAAAATGGCAATTCAACGACTTAATTCGATATTGTAGATGGCCCTGGCATTTCTCCTTCATTCAACTCCAATGCAGTAAACAAACTAACGTCATCCCTTGTTTCTGTATTTGAAGCCTCTGTTCTTTTCCATTGGATGGAAAGTTTAGGTTTTCTCCTGAATTTAAAGGTGGCATGCCTCCTTTTGCTACAGTATTTGACTTTTTAAATGGAAAGACATTTTGATTAGTAGTAAAATCACGGTCAGCTTCCTTCTCCATTACCAAAACCAAACACATAAAAGTAGAAGCCAAGAAGGATAAGGAACACCCGTAACCACTTGAATGTCTGTATGAACGCTTTATTAGACCATGCGTTTTCGTCTACCATTAGACTTCCTCAGATAAAACAGTTACAACCTTCTTTCCTTTCTATGTAAAATTTAAAATTTCAAGAACCAATCAAATCTCCCTTCCATTTAACTAATTGACTGCTCAAAATTAGTTTAAATAAAAGCGGCAGTGTATATTCCTATGAATATGTATATAAAGATATAAAAACATCTAAAAGCCCAAATACTTTTTTAAAAATGCTGTTCCATAATACATTTATAAAAACAACATATTTACTCTATTACTTTCAACATCATTCAGAAATGTTTACACATAAAATTGTTGGATGCTGTGTATATATTTATACCAAAGTTTCCAGTGGAAATCATTGTATTCTTTCATAGGTAATGACGCCATTATGATTAGTAGGATAAGCTGTTCTGTTATAGTATTCCATTTTAGCCCATTGCAGTTTTTAACACTTCCTAGTTACATCAGTTCTTTCAAATTTCTCCACAGCAGAGAGAATGTCTTCATATTCTCCACATAAATGAAGTGAATGGTTTAGTATCTCATTTACAGACTCATCCAATTTATAAATCTCGTCTTTAATTTCAGTATTATTTTTAATAAGCAACCTGAGCAATTTCAAGTCAACAAATTCATTGTAGAAGGCATCATCTGGGAGAACACCATTGGGGCATTTAAATGTAGACCTTTTGGGATGATTGCCAACTCAATACAATGTTCAAAATACTTATTTGTGACAACCAGTGCCCGATATTTTTTTAAGACACTTCTCTAGCTCAATTAAATGCCTTCTAAACTCAGGTAGTTTTATTCTCCTAATCTCACTATCATTGAACTTAGCAAATGGGTCGTGGTCATGGTTTAGCAAAGCAGTAGCATCTTTAAAATTGTTGGTAACTGAAACCATAGGAGAACAGAATTCAATTCCATTAAGTTCAGTAATAGTTCATACCTCATCACCCAAAGTTATGGACTCACTACTGTGGTCACTTCTCAGTTCTCCCAATCCTCCCCTTTTTGTGTAGGCAAAATCTGTAACTTTTTTGCATTCCATTCAAAGTTGAGATTAACATCTTTAACATGTTGTCCTGACTTTCAGATACTGGATTTAAGGTCAGATCCAGCAGTTCATCACCACTACCAATAGCCAACAGTCAAGAACATAACCCAAACTAAAAAAAAAAATGAGACTTGACTGACCAGTGGTGCTATATATAAACTGGAAACCAAAACTGCTAAGGCAAAGATATAGTGGAAAGAAAAATACTGTCTTTAGTATTAAAAAATGGTTTAATACGCTTTCATCAAAAATGACTTCTTCAGAAAACAGATGACTATGTTAAAAAACACCAAATTTAAAAAGTCACACCAGCTAATCCCATAACAATTTTAATTGACATTAATTGAATACTTAAAATGATTTTTGAATCATTCCCTTCCTCCACAGAATAAAGAATTTCTTCCTGTATCTAGTATGTCTGCAGTTTAATCAATAAAGGTTTCATCTGCTTTGCTTAGGCATTTTCCCACATGTCCTTTACAGTCCCAGTCCTACCCTTTGATTTGTTCTAGTACTTATTTAACCTCCAGTTGTTCCTTTGTTGACCTGTCAGTTTTTGCGCCATTTGCTCGTATATTAATTGTTCCACTATTTTTATGTTGACTCTTTTTTTTTTTTTTCCAGCATTTCACATACCAGTTAGATTTGCATGCCTGGATAAACCAGTTTCTGTTTTCTGCAGCCTTCTGAAATTTGCAAATATAAAAGCTGTCAGGGGTACCTTTGTAGATGAAATCTTGGTTGAACTAGAAAGGCACTGCAGTATTGTGGGATTGGACAATGTATTGAGGTCATTCTTTTCCTGTCATGTCAGTGTGAGAACCTATTCCATCTGGATAAGATTTTCTAGAGTTGGACTTCTTTGAGATGCAACTGCTTTTCTCCCACTGTGTTAACTTGCTGTGAAGTTGCAGCTCTAGCTGCTGGACTGATGCAATTATCTTGACCAGCTGTGGCTGTGTGAGAATGAGCATGCTTTTTGTAACTCATTTGGAAGTTTTAAGGTTAGTGGGAAAACAGTGCAGTATTCTCTATTTCAGTTGAAAGATCATTGCTGCTATTGCTTCCTTGTTAAGTAGTCCAGTGCTTTACTGCAGGCTCAGTTAATGCAAATGGAATGCTCAGAAGTCTGTCTTTCGGCAAATGTATTGTTTCATTTGTATCTGTTAATATCCATTCATTGAATGTTAAGATTTGCCTATTGTAGGGTGCATTCCAAGATTTTCTTCTGGCTATCAAATCTAGTTTTGCTGTTATTTTCCAGAACATTGCAGTTAGCAAGCCTTCATGGGGAGGTTGACAGAGTGGATGCCACCCTCTGCTTATGTGGCATCATTCTCATTTTGCCTGACATTATCTGCAGTGTCCTAGGGCTTCATCTTTTTTTAATTCATCAGTATTTCTGATTCTTGCATTTGACAGATGCCCCCCCCCCCCATCAGTTTTCAGATTCTGCTTTGGCTGTGGGGAAGAATAGGGAGGCCTGAGTTCATTGAGAGCTGATTGTACTGCCATTGGTACTCCATTACTGTGGCAGTCAGTGGTAGGATATGTTCTAATGGCTGAATGTTTTGGTTATGAAGATTGTTTCAGTTGCCACTTTGTTCTGTTGTAGCCTTGTATTTTTAATCATTGAGATGGAGGAGATTGTGTGGTTAGAGCCTTCAGGAAGGTTCTTTCTTTGAGATCTGTATGAAAGTATACATCATAATTTGCACACAGTTCTAGGGGAATGGCACCATTAAAATTTCATGTGTGCATAATAGACCCTTGCAGTATCTTCTGGGAAGGGTTTACTTCTGACATGAGGGTTCAAGGAAATTCCAAAGCTTAGATGACAATCCACAATTTGCTGAAGTGCCAGCAGTGTAATTTGGCAGTTGGATGGTCTAGATTAAACAGATATCTTGATAAAGGAAAAATTAGGACTCCATTTTTACATAAGCCAACACAAGTACTTGGTTGAGTACCCTGAGTGCAGTACAAATACTAAGCAGCAAAGGTATGAAAATAGTGAGTCTCCTCTGCTTTGAACGTGAGAAAACTTGTTGACAGCCATGTGGTGGGTGTATTTAAATATGCATCCTGCATGTCTGATGATCAAGAATGCATCCTTCAATAACTGAGATAGTATGGCATTTAGTATCAACATTTCAAATTCCTTCACAGCACACAAACTTGTTTAAACCTGACAGGTTCAAGATTGGTCTCCATTGGTGGTCCTTCTTTGGGAACTATGAAGAATTGGAATCTATAACCCCTTCTCTCTCTGACTGTTTTTAATTTCCTGATACTGCAATAGTTCTGAAATCAATATATTGTGCTGCAGTTGATTCTTTGGTGTTAGCTGTACCTTTGAATGGTGGAACTGAGCAGATTTGACTGGTGAAACCTGTCAACATGGCTACTATTACCTTTTTTGGGGGGTCAGGGGGAGGTAATGACTCAAATAATCATTGCCAATTAGTTGATGTGAGTGGGACATTTCTTTTTTTTTTTTGGATCCCTAGTGCAGATTACATATGAGAGCTTCTGCTCACCAAAACCTGTTAAGTTCCATAGTCTGTACTGTTCTTGTTTAGTCTGCTGCCTGTAGAAAGACCATGCCCTAGAAAGTGTGCCTTTTTATAGGGGTAAATTATTTAACACTGCTTGTTTTGCCCTTTCTTTAGGTTTCTTAAAGATTTTTTGTGACAGTACCCCATATGAACTGCTTTTATGAAGAGATGAGTAATTAAGCAGCTGATTGTTGACGTCATCAGGGAAATGTTACATATGCAGTTAGACATGTTTATTTAAGACTGGCCATGAAGCAGCAGTCTTGGAAAAGGTATCAGCAGTGCCATGTGTAGTTATGACTGTTTGCCCAGTCAAGCTTTATAAGAAAATTGTGATTTTTTTTTTTTTGCCCTAAGATGAACATCTGAAATGTCCTGGGGTAACTTATCTGTCTGTGTGAGGATGGTCTCCTTACACTGTACCATGTGGATGTGATGGTTCATTGCAATGTCCAGGGTAGTGGAAATCATAACCAATTTCCAAAGCATACTTCTGGTGCTTCTGGGAACAAAATACAGTCGCAGACCATGTTAGATCCCTTTGCAGCCCTGCAATAAATCATTTCTGGATCAATTACCAAGATTTTATGTATGTACAGGGGCTGCTGTTATACTTTGTCAGGTATCTTGCCTCAAGCTAGTAATGCTGCTTGTCATTGTGTATAGGAGATTTTATTGGTGCTCAGTCTGTTTTTTTGCAGCTTCTCTAACTTCATACCTTCCTGGAGAAAACACACACACACATTTTGTTTTCCTTATTAGTGATCACTCTTTCTCTGACATGTTGCAAACCCTAAGAATAATAAGGTGGGGGCATGTAAGGTCAAGTGCTTTTCTTTTATGTTATTTGCCTGATAAATGTACAACCTTGCATACTTTTATTTTGTGAGCTTGTGCATGTAGGTGTTGGTTTAGTGCAGTTTTTGATGGACAATTGTGTTTCAAAGTATGAATCATTTAGGAAACATGGATCTGGTTCAGCATGTCATTAACACACACATTTTCAAAGGGATAAGCCTGAGAACAAGAAGTTCTCTTCATATATGTCAAAACCTTGCAATGAATGGATTGGGTTAGAATAAATGAGATCTTCAAAGTTTTAGACAATAGGACACTTTTCCTTCTTTTTTCCTTTGGAAACTGTTGACGGTTGTTTGCTTAAGACTAGAGGAGGGGGTCTGAGTAGATGTCTGTACAAAAGCAAATGCACTGAGGATTGGAATTCATGAACTGCATTTGCAAAAAAATAAAAATTCTAAAAAAAAAAAACCCTTTCAGGGTTTTTTTTTTGCAGGGAACAACCCCCCCCCCCTACTTGAACTTATATAAGGTATACCCAAAAAGGTGGCACAACTTGCTGACTGTGATTT
Source organism: Protopterus annectens (assembly GCF_019279795.1). Lineage (NCBI taxonomy): Eukaryota > Metazoa > Chordata > Ceratodontiformes > Protopteridae > Protopterus > Protopterus annectens. The sequence goes on from NC_056745.1 coordinate 440,562,482, forward strand.
CCTATGGAGGAACTCTGATCTTCAGGTTGAACCTGAGGCAATTGGAACTCAAGCATTCAGTTTTCATCCATCAGGTTAACAGTCTGTGAAACAGCAATTTTTTTCCTTGGAAAGTATGTAATCAAATTCTGAGTTAGAAAACTCCACAGGGATCCATGAGGGTCAATGACTGCATCACTGATTTCTGATCCTCATATACCAGCTTTCAGTGAAAAAAAACCTTTGTATTTGCCTGTCCTTCCCTCCCCAGGTGTCCAAATATGTGTTTTGGGAGAAGTTGAAGCCAGGGGACTCTCAGGAGCCTTGTCAGTAGTAATAGTTTTTTTTCCTAATCCCTTCCCCAGATGACTTATAATTGATGTCAAGCTGAGGGATCTCCCTTCCAGAATCTGAAAGCCAGTAAGGTGATACTCTTTTAATGACCTTCCTAGAAACAGATAGTACCTTTTCAGCAGTTACTTACCTTTCTGTAGTCCGGAAGTGCAGAGGAAATTTGTTTCTCACTATATTGAAGGATGTAAACCTCACCCCCACAGAGGAAGCAGTTATGTTGGAAATAATAAAACTGGGCACTTTTGCCTCCAATATCTGCTACTGTTTGGTGCCAAACATAGCCATAAAAGATGCTGTTTTATTTCCTCGTCTTCTAATTTTCATACTCTCTTTCTCAGGATTCCATGTACTTCCTGCTTCTGTCAGACATTTCAGCAATCAGATGCTCAGAATTTATTTTTTTTTGCCAGAGTCACCAACTGGACTACTAGTAGCTCAGCAGCTGATCAAACAATTTTGTAGCCATTAAAATCTTTATGGTTCCTAACACACTAATAGTGTATTAACAGATGCACACCCCCTAACAGGATTTTACATCACAAGCTTTCCCTAGACTGTAAACACCTTAAGTTGTAAGCTTTGGAAGACTCAGACATCAGTTGAATCATTTATTCATTAGTTTTTCAAGCGACATTATCAGCATTAAAAACCTGCCCCAAGTTTAGCACAAAGTGCACTAAATTGCACAGTCATAGCAGGAGACTGGGGGATTATTAATGTATATATGAATGAAAAGTTCTGGAACTGGTATTAGCCTGAAAACTAACAAAATTTGAGCTACCTTTCACTTAAAAGTTGCATACATAGATAAAGATGATATAGATCTGTTATTTCTTTTGCAGTTTGGCTTCCTGCTGATTTCCTTGGAGTAAGAGGGTAAATTTTCACCCTCAAGATTTCTGGCTTTCTGAAAAGTTAATGGAGCTCAGCCATCCACCTGCAACTAAGTTGTTTATATTTATTTTTCCCAACATTAATCCTAGTATTTGAACCTGTGCAGCCCTTGGATAGTACCATCACATAAATGTATTAATTCATGGGCCCTTCTGCAGCAGGCTAAATATTGGGGTCTCTTTCCATGAATGCATTTTCTTGATCCCATAAGTATGTAGGCCCTGCGTTGCACACATTGGGATATGCAATAGAACAAGGGATGCACCAATCCATATGATCTTGTTCAGATCTGGACTTAACATGCATCACTGGATATTTCTTATGTTTACTGCCTAAGAAGTCCTAAACGTAAGTGTTCCCACAGTTCTCAATAGTTGTCTCTTTTGCATGAAACTAATACACTGAGGAGTGCAGAACATGTCACAATTTCAGTTCAGCTACATAGTCATGATGAGAAGGTAGGAATTTTCCTAAACCTTTTACAGCACTCTGGTGTTGGAGATAGTTTGATAGAGAGACAGGCAAAGGTGAAAAGAACACAGTGGTGGAAAGTGAGACCAGGCTACAATCAAAGCCCCCCCCCCTCTTGAAAAGAGTCATGCTTCATGGATTTTTTTTCTATTTTTTAATGTGAAGTGAGTCAAAAATCTATAGAAAGTTATTTTTTCTTTAAGGGAAGAGCCTCCCTGCACCCTCTACAAAGGGGGCATTGCCCCCATATTCTGTAGCTTGTGTATGACAATTCCAAAGTTACTGTACAATTAAAAAAAATCACTACATTGCACTGAGGGGTTACATCATACACTTTTGCTTGGTTTCAGTGAACTACAACAAAGAAAACGACACTGCTTGAGAAGGAATGCCTAGCTGAAGTATAAGAAAATCGAGCCAAAGGTTCCTTCCACTATGTCTCCAACTTTAGCTACAACAGCTTCTGATCCATCCGTTGTGCTCTCCTCTTTAGTGACTGGTTGATATCCTGCATATCTGCAGACAGCCACAGAAATGATGAGATAGTCATCCCAGCATCCATTCTTAAGAATGAGATCAGGGATGCAGGCTCTTTCAAGCTCTTTATACTTAAGTATGTGGTTCCAAACAGCTAGTGTGGAGTTTTCCTGGTTCTCTGAGGTTAAGGACATGGGGTTTCACTGTGTTTGTCTCCACCACCCAACTTTTCTGAAGCTAATATGTGGTGGAGGAACAGATACCTGCTTGGGTTGAATTTGAGCATGGGGGTCACATTCTGGCTCTACCAGTCAAGCTGCTGAAACTACTTAGTGTTGCAGAAGAACAGGCACTCTGTTGCACTTTTTGCTGTCCCCAGTGCAGCATTAACCCTTTATGGTCTTTTCAGCTGTTGATGTAGGAGATGGTTACATGGATGACTGAAGGCAGTACCTTTCAGCACTGTTGTATAATTCCTGTTCTTGCCTTGTGGAAATGTGGCATGTGTTTTCTCTGTACAAAAGGGACAATGGACTTACATCCCTGATGGCCAGCCAGTGGAGGATTTATACATTCAGTGTTCTATGGCAAAGGCATCTTTAAATACCAGGGCCTCCATTTCTGGCGTACGACTAATAGCAAGTCTTTCACTCTTGCCAATTGCCCCATGTTAGCTCCTGGTTTGACAACATTTTGCATCTCTTGAAGTGTTCTGTGGATTGGTTTGTCTTCCTTTTTCCTGCTTCTAAGGAGAAGGTTAATGATGTCTTCCTCTACAATATATGAGAGAGCATGTTGTTCCCTTATTGTAGCTTCTTACAACTGCTATTTCTGAAGCCTGGTGTTATGATCATGATTAATTTGCATGGGTCTCCCCAAAGGTACTGACTTTGTGTCTAGACATTCCTAAGGCTGACTCCCATGTTTTCCTTTTGGCCCGGCAGTCTTCCATTAGAAGGTCTGAAACTCCATGAGGTTTCACAGAAGGACTTTACCTTCTGTAGCCCTTTACTTTTGTGTCCTAAATTATGTTTTATCATGTCCCAATTTCAGTCATTTGGGTAGATCAGACTTTGCCCAAGCTATCAACTCCCAGCTTTGATTTTGAGGAGTACAGGAAGAGGATTCTTTCAACTGCACCTGCACTGGACTTCTGCTTTGCATACTCCATTTCAGATTGCACTGGTAGTATGGCTACAACAAGCACTGCAACAATATAGCTTGGTTGTGGATGTCTTCTTTTTATGAGTAACTCCATCAAATGTCTGTATGCATTTTGGAGTACCTCCAGTGTAAAGGTGAAGCACTTTTTGAATGAATGAAGAGCCTGCCTTGATTTTTTGCTTCTTCCTCAACACAGGCCTGTATGTCAAGCAGTTGTTTGACTTGAACCTCAGTTATTCAGTGGCCAAGATGTATGTTTGCACCTTTTGTGGCCCTTGGGGAAAGGCAAGACTGGCCTAGCATGGGTTAATTAAGAAATGTTTGAAGTAGGCCTTCCTGATCCATTGCCTTTCAGAAAATTCTTCTCTTCTTTGAGATTTCACTTTCACTGTTGACATGCTCAGCTTTGTATCTTTTAATTCAGCCAGTTTGGTGGGCTTTGAAGGTCATGTCCTTGACATTTCTGTAGTGACAATTTCTGAATGCTCTGCTTGGATTTATGAGAAAATCTTGTTCAAGTTCCACAAGGACTGGGTGTCTGTCCAAATAAGCTTTTATTTCTCCAGTATTATTGTCAGAGGTTTTCTCTATTGTAGACTTGAAGGGGAGAATGTGTGTTATGTACCTTTTATATTTATCACCAGTTGCATTTTACTTCTTGAATACTCATGAAATGGAGCAGTATTTTCTTTGCTCCAGGTGATAAAGGCAATGCAGTGACCAAACCAGACACAGACAAATAGATTACCAACTGCATTCTACAATTAATCAGCTCATGTGCCATTAAAAATATTAAAAAGGATCATTCTTCCAAGGGAGTAGCTGATTCTTGTGTTTGCTTCATGTATTTGTAGTGAACATTTATGCTGTATCTTTTTGGTCATTGGTACTATGCATTGCCAGCACATTGCATTTTGGGTATCCACTCCAGCAGTGAAGCTTCCTTTGATAATGCAGTACTTCAAGAGCTGATCTTCTCTCTTCCATAGGGTTGCCCTTCCTAGTTTATGCCTCCACTGCCTCCCTTAATATTTAGAGTAACTGCTTGGGATTCTACTACCCACTCAAATCTTCACAGATAGCTCATTTTGAAGTAAGGTGTAACAGATAATGAGAGTGTTCTTTGTATCAAATGGTCTTCGAACAGTTCTGTCCAGTAGGTATCTTTTTTTACCCACATTTTCCCTTCCAGCTGGGTGGTCATCTCTAGCTACCTGTAACAGAGGAACCAGTTGTATTACAAAGTTTAACACACACTCTCTCTCTCTCTATATATATATATATATATATATATATATATATAAAATTCTTTATTTTCTTGTAAATATTGTTCTCTATGTTAAGTTTTCAGGAGTTAGGGAATCTTGAGGTATGACCTGTACCATTATACCCATGTAGACACACTCTAGTTTAAGCTGGAGGAGGATGTATATATCCTAAGCTTTTTTTTAAACACCTTTATTGAATTATCATTTGTGATATAGGCACAATTGCATTTATATAAAAGTAATCAAACTGTATTAATAAGTTAAAATTAATAAACATTATGCTTCACATATATTGTTCTATATCATATAACCTAAGCAACATTACATAAATTATTCAATTCCTGCCCCTTTTTTAAACAAGAAACATCTTTATTAAGCCATCACTAATGACATAAGCAATTATACATTTATATAAATGAAAACAAACCACACCAACATCATACATCACTTATAATCTATCCAGTTGTTTTCAGTCAAATATTACATAGCTCATTTAAGACCTGCCTTCTTTTAAGCGTCATTCCTCCCCTGTATGTATTGTTCCCACAATTCCCATTTTTCTCTGTAGTTTGTTCCTAACTTTTTCTAAAGATCTCAATTCCAGTTTTATCTCTGCCAATTATATTCATTACTTCTAATGTAGCTGATTTAGATTTTGATTTCCATTTTCTAGAAATTGCTTTTTTGGGAGCTACTATAATTAGAAACAGCAAGGCCTTACCATGTCTAGGCAATTCAGATACTGTAGCTCAGAAACATCATCTCCCTCATCACACCAATCTGTCCATCCAGCATCTCTGACAGTGCGTCCCGCTGGGGATCCTTAAAGTCCGCAAACTCACTCCACTGCCAGAAAATATATTCCCAATTACCTCTTTCTTCTGGTCTATATTAGATCAGTGAATGCCATTTCGCCGACACATATAGATTGAAATCCCTGAACAGTGAAGGCTCAGGTCAGTGATTTTTTTTTCCCAGAAGAAAAAAATTGCTTTGCCTGAGCCATGACATTGCCCTTTACCCCATTGTAGTGCGATTTTGGAGTTGGTATAATTTAGTTAGGGGGGTGTTGGGGGCAAAGCCTTCACTTTGTTTGAAGTGGTGTATTTGTGTTTTGAGGGCAAGCGATTATTTCCCAGGGAAAGAAATTGCTGTTTTGAGCATTCATGGTTTAGTGAGTTCGGTGTTTACATGTCGATGAAGAGGAGTTCGATGGAACACCTCTTCGAACATTTAATATAGACCCATTTCTTCCCCGTCACTCCTCCAACATGTGCAATCTACCTGAGAAAAAAAATTCTATGGAGTCTATTTGGGGTATAAAATATCTATATAAAAATCCTAAATCATCTAGATTTTGTTAAGTATTTGGAAGACATACATATAGCCTCCCATTGTTTCTTTCTGAATTGCTTATCCAATCTCTCTTCCCAATCCTTTCTAAACTCCTCTGATTGGTTCTTTTAGTTATCATGCAATATTTTATATGCTCTACTAATTATTCCTTTTTTAATGGCAAATTCTGTTCTAGATTATGCTAAAAACTCTACTAGTGCTGGTCTTTCGTTTCAGACCCCCCATCCCTTTATTTTTGCCTGTACTTTGATATCAATCCTTGATAAGGAAGGATATCTCTAACCTGCACGCCAGATACATTTTTGATATCGTTCCCTCTCTAGTTATTTGCTCTCAACACCTTGATTCCTTTGCCAGTTTTCTCCAATAAATTCCAGCCCCCACTTGCCTGTTTTCTGTATCCCTAATTGCAGTCATCCCTATTGGCAGGATCTCCTTTTTCCATTCCGATGTTGGCTTAATTCTTAAAGTACTGTCTGCTACTTTATAGATATAATATTCTGTATGATTATTGTTATTCTCCTTAAAGGACTGCATCCAAAATCCCAGTCTCACCTTGCTTCTTGAGCTTCCCCCCTGTTTCGTCATCATGCCTTTCCACTTTAAATTATAGTTTTTTGCTTGTGCTATGTATAGGAACTTTAACTGTGTAGCTCTGAATTACCCCTTGAAATTGGATAATCCCAATCCGCCCTGTTCTACTGGAAGACTCATCTTATCCCACTTGACTCGTGCCATCTTCCCCTCCCAGATAAAGCCCTTCAGCTCTTTATTAATTGCTATTCACAGCTTCTCCTCTGGTTGATGAAAATATGCCTGACCTGTGTATAAGACTAAAGGGGTAAAAACATTTTGACTGCTTGTATCTTACTATCCTTATCCATATAACAAAGCTTCCATTTTCTCAGTTTTTGTATTATCTTTTGTTTTGTCTCTTCCCACGTATCCTTAACTGCCACACCAGAATAATTTTTAATCTATACTTCTAAATAGTTCATTGTATCATGTCCCCATAAATAAGGATATTGCTGAACCACTTTCTGTGTGGGTACATAATTTACTGCTATTGCCTTTGGTTTAGTTTCATTCATTTTGTATCCTGAAAGGATTCAAAACTGTCTCAAAATGTTCCACAACACTGTAATGTGCATCTCTGGTTTTGTCAGGTATCAAATAATATCATCTGCAAATAGAGCCAGCTTTTCTTGCCTACCATGCCAATTATATTCTTGAATTTCCGAGTCCCATATTTTCTTTGCCAGTGGTTCTAAGTATAATGCAAGTAAAGGGGAAAGAGGACACACCTGCTTGGTTCCTCTGCTCAAACAGAAGTTATCAGAAAGGACCCCACCCACTTTAATTTTTGCCTCCGATCCCTCATATATCCTCATAATCAACGTTATGTAATTTTTTTCAGGAAATGCAAATGCTTCTATCGCCCTGCTCATAAAGTCCCAGCTTCCTCTGTCAAATGCTTTCACTGCATCAAGACCCACCAACAGCAAGGGTATTTTCTTACATTCTGCTTCCCTCTGTGGATCATCAAAGTTCTGTTAATGTTGTCAAATGTTTGCCTCCCCTCCACAAAACTGCATCGATCCAAATCTATCAATTTTGACGTAACATTTGTCATTCTTTGAGCCATTATGGACATGAATACTATAAGCATGGTTTAGTATTGACATGGACCTGTATGAAGCTGGGTCCAATGGATCTTTACCCTCTTTAGGTATTACAGCTACCACTGCTTTTTTCAGGATGTTGGTACTTTTTCTCCTTTTAAAATACTGTTAAACAAAATGTTTCAGATCTTTATTATTTTTTCCCCTCCCAGCTTCCAATATTCCATAGGAATACCATCTATTCCTGGAGACTTTTCCCAATTCTTTATCTCATCTCCTCCGGTTTTAACCATTAGTAATTGAGCCTCATCTACCTCTAACCTTGGCATATTTAATTTCTTAGGAACAGGAAGACCACACCAGAATGGTACAAATTCCACACTTTATTCTAAGTTTAGCGCTTTCTTCCCCACTCAAGGGACTTCTTCAGAACAGTAAACCAAAGCACACACCCAGCCATTTGTAAACCCACCTCAATTAAACAGTTTAATCAATTTTCTAAAACCGATTCATGCTTTCAGGTAAAAAAGAAAGAAAGAGAACATTACATATATATTTACCAAATGTTGCATAAAACACATTCCTTTAAAACTTTGAAATCATAATTCCTTTAAAATATGTCATAAAAGGATACCATAAAAAAGAATACCATACAAAAAGAGGGCCATTCCTATTATAACTTAAATTATTACCCTAAAATGTTGTGCAACTTCAAAATGCATGAGATGCTAATCATCTCATTAATGCCTGGATACTGAGATGCATTTAAAAACAATTGCCACCTCAGTTCCAGTACATCTAAATGTACATCCAAAATTCTACCCTGCTCATCCTTGAGTAGTTGCTGAATCACCAGAAACTTAAACTGGTGTCCCTGACATTCCTCCAAATGCCTGTAGAGGGGACTAGTAGTTCTTTTGTTTTTAATGTCACCCAAATGCTCTCCAATCCTTACTTTAAATTTTCTGCAGGTTTTACCCACATAAAATATGGGACAATCTTGACATCTTGCCACATCACATTACTGCTGTTAAAGTTAAAATGCCCCTTGATGCAAATTGCCTTTCCATTGATGTTAACGTTTCCCCTAGTTTCAAAAATGGATAAACAGTAAACACATGTATTACATTTTTAATTCCCAACTCTCTTATTACGTGTGTCATACCCTGTCCCCCTCTCCAATATGTTTTTCGATTATCTATCTTTTCTGAATACAAGTCTGGGGGGCTTTTCCCACTTTTTGTGCAATATTTGTATCAAACTGCAGTATTTCCCAATTATTTTTGACAATGTCAAGAATTGCTTTTGCCACACCATTGTAAGTGATTATTAAGCTCATACAGGTATTGGATTGATCCAGTGCACACCACCCTGGGGTGCACAAGTTCCGTTTCCCAAAATAGGCTTGTATATACCTTGGTTATGTTTACTTTTTACTTCAATGCTAACATCACTCAAACTATTTGGATACCCTCTGCTTGAACATTTGCACAATAAATTCCAATTCACTGAAGAACACTTCTTGTAAGCTAACCATTCTGGCAGGCCACACCATTTGCCCCTTGACTAAGGACTTCTTTTGATGGTGCAGGTGCCAGCTACTATAATCCAAGTAGGAATTGGAAAAGGTGGGTTTCCTAAAAATCCTAGTTATGAAACTTTTATTCACCTGATCCAATTCCAAGTCAACATCCAAATAATTAATCCTGAACCTATTATATTCAAAGGTGAATTTCAAAAAATACACAGTTTCATTAGTGTACACCAAAAGTTCTTTTAAACTAGCCTCAGTTCCCTTCCATATTAGGAAAAGATCATCCACGAACCTGGTATAATGAACTATTTTAGCCATGAAGGAACTTTTCATCAGGTATTCCTGCTCCCAGAAGGACATAACCAGGTTGGCAAAAATGGGGGCGCATACCGCTCCCATTGCCACACCCTTGACCTGTTTATAATACTGCCCTTTGAAATGAATGTAGTTATACTTTAATACTACTTCCATCAACACAATAAACTTATTTGCCTCATCCTGGTTACAAAGATTGATCTTATTGAGCTGCTGTTCCACCCAGTTTAATCCTTGGTCATGAGGAATTACTGAAAAAAGGTTGCATACATCAATGGTGGCCATGATTAAGTCAGGGGTAACCTCAATGCCATTTAAGTTATCCAAAAACTGCCAAGAGCCCTTACTAATATATGTAAACACAAACATTTTTGCATATTCTGATCTAAATATTTACTTATGAGACATGTTTTTGATCTCTTGCCATCCACAATGGGCCTGAATTTTGGATTAGCCAGGCCCTTGTGTATTTTTGGAATTCCAAAAATGTTTGAGACCACAGGATGGTCATTTTTCATATACAAATACTCCTTTTTGTCAATTTACCCTTGATATACCATGTCATCAAAAAGTAGATCTATCTTACAGTATGCAACCTTAATCTCATTCAGAGAACTTTCCTCATATGTACTGTCCAATAATAAGGAACTCATCCCATCAAGATAATCCCCCTTGTCCATAATGACTATGCCATTACCCTTGTCCGGTTTCATAAATCTGACATTGATATGGTTAGTTAAATCTGCCAATAACTGTTGTTTTTCTCTGGTCATATTTGAAACTCTATCTTGTTCCCAGGTTTTGCAAGTACTGTATAGTTGCCTGATATCTTTTTTTCACACATTTTTTCAAATAGACCAATCACATTGTTCAAAGGGGAATTAAAGGTGCTTGGTTTTCTATATTGCTCATGAGTAACATTTCCAAAATTATTTTCATGATTAAACCAAACCTTCATATTTAACGTCTTGGTGAAACATTTTAAATCGGTGAGAGTGTTGATTGTGTCCTGTCCCCCAGGGTACAAAAGAAAAACCTTTAGCTAATAAATTTAGATGTTGGCCATTGAGATTTAACTGTGAATAATTGTAAATTTTAAAATCATTCATCATTCACAATAATCTCAGGCTCTAACCCCTTGTCTTCATAATTTTGCTCATTTAAACACTGAACTAAAATATCCAAGTCAGATTGCCCATTTAATTTATGACTATTACTTTTCTTTTGATTTACTGTGCTGTTACCCAATCTGTAATAATGATTGTCAATCATACTTTGATTACTACATTCCATCTTATTTGCATCACCACATTGCACTATAATTTGATCATCATTTACCACTGAATGTAATACATTCCCATTTTCCTTTTCATTATGAATACCACAGTTTTCACAAGTGAAACAATTATTACAACCACCATAATGTACATTTGCAAAATTTTCCATAATTACTTCATTCACACTATACATTGATATGTCCATCTCAAGGTTTAAGTCCTCATTTCCATCTTTTTCTTGTTCATATTTAGTTCTTCTACCAATGAATTGATTTGGGAACTAGTATTAAGGTCGCAACCACAATGACTGACTTCACAGACTTTTCCAATTACACTATTCCCCCAAATGCAAGGAAGCAACCTGGTATAAGTTCTCTTTAGTTGAAACTACATTGGTGCCCTGAGTATTAACATTTTTGACATGATTGTCACTTTTTTTTACTTACGTTTACATTTGACCATTGGATGTCCGAAAATAATTCCAGAAATGATTCTTCTAAGTGTTCCATGACCTGTAACTCTTGGGCTTTGTTCCCTGGGCTGCATAATCTTGCCAGGTATTCTCAAAAAAAGAAGAGGAAGCAGTTTGGTTCCCCGGTTTCCCTCGCAGCCTCCCCAAGTGCCTCACTGCATCCTTGCATTTGGGACAGGGTATGACACATGTAATAGGAGAGGTGGGAATTGCAAATGTAATACATGTGTTTACTGTTCATCCATTTTTGAAACGGGGAAATGTTAACATCAATGGAAAGGCGATTTGCATCAAGGGGTATTTTAATTGTAACAGCAGTAATGTGATTTATGTGGTAAAATGTCAAGATTGTCCCATATTTTACGTGGGTAAAACCTGTAGAAAATTTAAAGTAAGGATTGGAGAGCATTTGGGTGACATTAAAAACAAAAGAACTACTAGTCCCCTCTACAGGCATTTGGAGGAATGTCAGGGACACCAGTTTAAGTTTCTGGTCATTCAACAACTACTCGAGGATGAGCATTGTAGAATTTTGGATGTACATTTAGATGTACTGGAACTGAGGTGGCAATTGTTTTTAAATGCATCTCCGTATCCAGGCGAGATGATTAGCATCTCATGTATTTTGAAGTTACACAACAGTTTAGGGTAATAATTTAAGATGTTATGTGGTCCTGTCTCACCTACATTCCTTACTCACGGGTTCGGAGCCGAGAATTGGCTCCGACACGGACAAATTTCTCTAGCACGAAGTCTCTAATTGGCTGGGCTAACCCGGTATCCCAGGATGCACCTCGCCCCAGCCCCAGATCTCGTTTGCCACTCGTAGTGTTAGGACATGGTCTCGCTTGGCTGTGGTTAAGTATCCTTTTTAAAATACTTCTAAGTATTTTAGCAGTCTACTTTTTGATAAAAGCTATTTTTATAGCTAGCGTTGTATCTGACTACTTGTGTGAGTTTTTTGTGAGTATTGTGTTTTGTGATATCCCTACTGTTTTTGCGGGCTAGGCCTGTTTAAGTTAGAGCACCTAGTCCTCTCCAGTGTGTTCCCTTGTTTTGTGCTGTGTTTGTGTTGGTGGTTAAACTCCCTCTTAGGAAGCATTTAAATTAGAGTTTCCTTGTCCGTTTAAGTGGTTTTTGGTCTTCCCGCCTTCCTCTTGTGTTTGTCTCTGTCGGTTGTGAGTGGCGCGGTTGCTTACCATGTCGAACGAACTGAAGGAACATAAACCCTCTGGGTTTAAAAAGTGTACAAAATGTGGCTATAAAATGTCCATTACAGATGGGCACTCATCTGTGTTTATTGTCTTGGTGCTATTCACTTGCAAGAGTCCTGCAGTTTCTGTCATGTTTCTAGCCCTAGGGTACTGCAGGAACGTAAAAATAAGCTGATTTTGAAGGGTCTGATTAAGCCCTCCTTTGAGGAGGCCTTGGAGTCGTCTTCGTCTTCTAGTACCAAGTCTAAGCCTCCTAAGGCCAGGAAAAGATCTTCAGCTCCGTCTGCTTCTTCGGAGCCATCGGAGAAGGTTTGTAAGCTGGATACTTCCTCCTCGGCTCCACTGTCCTCGGGGCTGAAGGAGAAGAATTCGGAAATGGATACTACCTCCTCAGCTCCATTGTCCACTGGGTCGCAGGAGGTATCTGTTGTACTGGAGTCGACCTCGGCTCCGATACTATTGGAACCGGTCACCCAGTGTCAGGCATGAGTCTCCAGTTAGGAGATCCCGATCTCCTTCTATTTCTTCCAAATCCTCTAGGCTGTCTGATTTGGATGTGGATAGGGTGGTCCAGAGGCTCCTGCAGTTGCCGGTGTTAGCAAAACTGTTTTCGGCTCCGACCCAGTCGGCTCCATAGCCGGTTCCCATTCTTGTACCAATGATTCCTCCTCCGAACACCCATGTGCCGTCGGAGCCAGAGTGCTCCACCCCGAGTGATGTTCTGGTGTTGGCTGCCATACCCCATGTGAGTCTATCGGAGCCGACTTTGGCTCCAACCAGGTCAGCTCTGTCCTCTGGTTTCGGCACTCGGGTTTCCTCAGTCAGACCCGAGGGGGATAACTTGGGACTCCTGTCAGTTCCAAGCCTCCCTCTCGGTGCTTCGGCTCGGGGAATCTCGACTCCGGTCGTGGTCTCGGAGACTGGTTGGTCCTCTGACTCGGGGGGGGGGGGGGGACTGGCCTTCGAGGCCATGAGGAGTGCACTGGCCAGGTCGTCAGGTACATCACCTGGATTGGTCACTCCATCCCCTTACACCCCGGCTAGAGCCTCTGATGTCCCCCTCTCTGTGGATGGAGGATCCCAAAGGTCTGGGGATACCCCCTTGAAGCGGTCCCCTACTTTCTGAGAACCCCTCAGAGTCGGTGCCTGAGGAGCCTCCCAGTAAGAAGTTGTGGAAGAGGAAGCACATAGACTCCCAGGTCAAGTCCCTCACTTCCGATACCAACCTTGAGGAATCAGAGGGGTCCCCCAAGTCGTCCTCCAATGATGTCTCTTTCTCCGACATCCTGGAGATTTTGAGACAGGGAGGCGACTGGCCTTCCAAGACCCCCTCTGAGGAAGAGTTGGTATTCCTCAAGGCCTTCGTAGCTCAACCCTCCGCCTCCTGGGTGTCTCCACCCTTCGACAAACTCCTGGACTTGATTTGTCGAAGGGTGTGGGAGAACTCTGATTCCATGGAACCGGTGCCCAGATGTCCAAACAAGTTCCTGTCTGCTCCCCCGGGGAAAGAGTTCCTTACCAAAGGGGTTTTGGTAGATGCCTTGATGGTAGTGGCAGTCACTCAGCAGGAAGTTGCAGAGGCTTCTTCAGTCCACCCTCCTAACAAGGAGTCCAGGAGTATGGACCGGTATGGGAAGCGTACCCTGTCTTTGGTGACCTTACCCACCCTTTGAATTGAACCCTCTGTCATTTCACTCAGCTCCAAAGAAATGATCTGAAGGAGCTAGGAGATACTCTGACGTGTAACATGCCTGAGGCGGTGGCGCAGACTGCTAACGCCCAGTTGTCTACCCTTGGTTCCATTGTCAACTCGTCTATGAGGCTCATATCTTATGCAGCCGAAGGGGCGAGTAGGGCAGTTAGCTCAGGCGTAGCTCTCAGAAGGCAAGCCTGGATGCACCTGTGTCATTTTGCGGAGGCCTTTAAGTCTTCCTTCACTGATGCCCCATTTGATGGGTCCTCTCTCTTCGAGCCCAAAGTGAAAGACACCCTCACCAAATGCGAACAGGAGGGAAAGACCCTATCTGCCGTAGGGGCCCATTTTTCTCTCCCTTCTAGGCCTTATCCCAAGGCTCAGAGAGGACGGAAAATGTGGTTCAAAAAGTCTCAGAGGTCCCTTCCTGCAGCTCGAGGTGAGTCCCCCTCCAGAGGCAGAGGGGGGGAATTATTCCGGAAGACACCATCCTAGAGGCAGAGGAGGTCCCCGCAACTCAGCAGACCACGATTCCTTTCACGGTTCTTCCTTCCAGCGTTCCTGAGGCATTGCCCGACTGTGCTATTCTGGAGCCAGTAGGGGGCCAAATTTCATTGCATCTGGAAGCCTGGGAAAGCATCACCCAGGATCGTTGGGTGCTTCGAATAGTTACCGGAGGTTACACTATTCCCTTTGCATCGACACCCCCCCCAGTCAGAAGGATCCCGGACATCCCACCCAGTCAACCGGATCAAGCAGCACTAGAAGTTGCAAAGCTGCTAGAAAAAGGAGTCATCCAACCAGTCCCCTTAGACCATGTCGGATCAGGAACTTACTCACGACTCTTTTTGGTGCCGAAAAGAACAGGGGACCTGAGACCCATTCTGGATCTCAGTCGACTGAATCACTACATTGTGAAGTCCAAGTTCTGAATGGTCATGCTTCAGTCTTATCCTCTCTGCAGAGAGGCCATGCGAGTGTGGCAGTGGGCAGTGTCTTCCCAACGGCTTCTAGTGGCAATGCACATTCCGGGGAAGTCCAACGTGATAGCGGACAGGCTAAGCAGAGCTATTTTGATGCCTCACGAGTGGTCCCTGAACAACCGAGTGGTGGTTCAGATCTTCAAAAGGTGGGGGTCAGCCTTGCTGCGATCTCTTCGCCAGCCCCCTCAATGCCAAATGCAGCAAGTACTTCACTCTGATCCCCCCATTGGGGGAGTCACCCAGGGGTGCACTAGCTCACAATTGGCCCCCTGGTCTGGTGTATGCTTTCCCTCCATTTCCTCTGTTACCAAGAGTGATACAGAAAGCCATATCCTTGGGAAGCAGGATGATCTTTATTGCTCCACACTGGCCTCGACCAGTATGGTTCCCTTTTCTTCAACGGTATGCACTGGATGGTCTGTGGACTCTGGACCCAGTGCTTGACCTCCTGATTCACATCAGGATGACTCCATCCATCCCTGCGAACTCTCAGGTTGACAGCCTGGCTGCTCCACTTTCGTCGCTAGTCAGGCGACATTCCTTTTCACCTGAAGTGGTGCACATCTTGTCTGCTTCTCATAAGTCTTCCACCAGGAAGATTTATTCCAGCAAATGGAGGAGATTTTCCATTTGGGCTCAGGCCCAAGGTTTGGACCCCTTCACAGCCCCAATTCCGTCGGTCTTAGATTTTTTTAGCCATGTTGTTCCATCAGGGCTCCGCGCCCGCTACCATTAAAGTACAGTTGGCTGCAATTTCCAATTTTCGCACATCCTACGAGCCCTCTCTTATGGGCCACAAACTCTGTAAAGTCTTTCTAAAAGGTGCTTGGTTACTTCGTCTCCCTGTTTCAGAACCTGTCCTGCCATGGGACCTAAACCTTGTGCTACAAGCTATTACGTCCCCACCCTTTGAACTGGCTGCCACTTGTGAATTGAAATTCTTATCTTGGAAGACGGCTTTTCTGATCGCCATTACATCGGCCAGGAGGGTATCAGAACTTCAAGCTTTTTCCATTAAACCTCTGTATTTGATCTTTCATAAGGACAGAGTTTCCCTGAGGCTTAACCCGTCCTTCCTTCCGAAGGTGTCATCCACTGTCAATCTCCATCAATCTATTGACCTACCAGTGTTCTTTCCAAACTTTTCCAATAAAGCAGAGTTCAGGTTTCATCAGTTGGATGTGCACAGACAACTGAGATTTTATTTACACAGGACTAAGCATGTTAGGAAATCTGATCAACTGTTTGTGTCCTTTTCAGAGAACAGAGCAGGTTGTCCTATTTCTAAGTGCACAATTTCTAAATGGATCAAAGATTGTATTGCATTCATCTACTCATCAGCAGGCAGAAATTTACCTTTTCCCATCAAGGCTCACTCTACCAGGGCTATGTCTACATCAATAGCTTTTGATGCTAGGCTTTCCTTGGATGATATTTGCACTGCGGCTACTTGGGCCTCTCCCAACACTTTTATTACTCATTACAAGCTGGACATGGCTTCTAGGGGCTGGGCTTCCTTTGGTTCCACAGTTCTCAGGAGTATCTTCTTATGAGCCTCCCAGGATAGAGGTGCTGGGGACGCTGTCCTGTGAGTAAGGAATGTAGGCGAGATAGGACCCACATAACATCAGTTAGTTATGTACTCACCATAACTATCGATGTATGTGGTCCATCTCACCTACATTCCTACGTACCCTCCCACCTGCCCCCTTCCTAGAGGATTTGGAGGAATACTGGCTCTGTGGACCCTTCAAGGTCAGTGATTTTGTTCCTTTATCTGGCTGGAATTTCTTCCAGTGTTGATTGAGTATGGGTTATGATTGGTATGGTTGCAAACAAGATCTGGGGCTAGGGCGAGGTGCATCCTGGGATACTGGGTTAGCCCAGCCAATTAGAGACTTTGTGCTAGAGAAATTTGGCCAAGTCGGAGCCGATTCTCGTCTCCGAACCCGTGAGTAAGGAATGTAGGTGAGATGGACCACATGCATCAATTGTTATGGTGAGTACATAACTAACTGTTATAATAGGAGTGGCCCTGTTTTTTATGGTATCCTTTTTATCACGTTTTTTATGGCATTATGAATTCAGGATTTCAAAGTTTTAAAGGAATGTGTTTTATGCAACATTTGGTAAATATATATGTAATGTTCTCTTTCTTTCTTTCTCTTTTACCTGAAAGCATGAATTGATTTTAGAAAATTGATTAAACTGTTTTAATTGTTTAATTGGGGTGGGTTTATAAATGTCTGGGTGTGTGCTTTGGTTTACTGTTCTGAAGAAGTCCTTTGAGTGGGGAAGAAAGCGCTAAACTTGGAATAAAGTGTGGAACTTGTACCATTCTGGTGCGGTCTTCCTGTTCCTAGCTGGTGACTGTATTACCTGGTTTTTGTCTCATTCGTGTCTCATATTTAATTTCTTCCATAAACATTTCTATTTGCATCTTTTCATGATTTCCACATTTCTCTGCTTTATATGGGCTTTCATAGAATTTCCAAAATATTTCTAATGCCTCTACAGGATCTCTTGTTACCTTCCTTGTTGTAGGCTTCCTAAGCTTGGTGACATCCCTTTCTACTTTCTGTTGCCTGAGTTGTTATGTTAAAAGTTTTTGTGCTCTAATGCTATTATCAAAAAACAGTTGCTTAACAGCAATCTTTCTAAACTCATGAATATTATTGAGGTAATCCCTTAATTTTTGCTTAGCATTTTGCAGTTGATCTTCCTCTTGTTCTATGGGATTCCCCCTATTCTGCAGTACTTTAACATTTGTCAGTCCCTCTAAATGACTCTTGTTACTTAACCATAGTCTTCCTTTTGTTCTGTCAGATCTCCCCTATTCTGCAATAGTTTAACATTTGTCAGTCCCTGTAAATAGTTCTTGTTACTTCTTAACCATAGCTCCCTTTCTTTTATTTCCATCCCATTTTTAAACTCCACCTAATTTTATCCCACTCCCTAGCTATATTTTCATAAGAAATTTCTATCCTCTAATAGCTCCTGAATAATTTCCACTACCTATTCTTTAAATTCCTCTCTTTTCAACAGATAGGTGGGAAAGTGCCTTTGTCTCATTTTTATTTCATTACCGTGTTTTTATTTTAGTTATTACTGGTGCATGATGTGAAATAGTTATTGGGTGCATATCAAAATCTTCAATTAAATGCCCATGTTCTTGCAAAATGTAAATTCTGTCTAGCCTAACCCACTTTTTATATCTTGGGGAATAATATGTAAATTCTGTCTGAACTCCTGTTACTGAAATCACATATTCCATGTCAAACATTTTCATATATTTCTTCAAAAATCTACCCTCTTTTGGTTATACTTTCTCTTCCAGGTCCCCCCAGACACATCTTCACTGCTACAAATCAAATTCTAGTCCCCACCTATAAGGAATATACCTTGCTAAAAATGGATTATTTCTCCCAGAATTTTCTTAAGCTCCATTATAGCAGTTTTAAGTGGAATATAAGTGCGTGCCAGTGTAAAACTCTTCCCTTGCCAGTAGCCCCTTAGCACTACAAATCTGTCATCATTATCTTTTTTATCATCTTCTATCAGTATTGGAGCTTCTCTTGCAATTAATGTAAGTACTCCTCTTTTCCTTTATCCCAGGTATTCTGCTGAATCACCATCCTGAAAACCTTTTTTTATCAAATTCACTTGTTCAGTTCTGCCTGTGTGTTTACTGCAACATAGTTATTTTCACTCTGCATTTTTAAATATAGTTTGCTACTCTTTATTTTTTGTATTTATCTGTGAGATCGTTGACATTTAAAGACATTGCAGAAAGCATCATTGCATTAAAAAGTTGTTATGCCCTCTTTTTATGTATAACACCTTTTTTGTTACATGCATACACTGTTTGACAGGTTGAACTTTTCTACAGTTGTTTTTTGTCATACCCATTTGAGCCTGTCATATCTTAGAAAACTTTGTTTTATTGAAAGCCCTCAAAAAAAAACTCCCCAATACCCCCTAAAATCTATTAGCTTAATACTAACAGACAAAACTATGTATATCTTCAAATATTGAAGTTTTACCCTCATAAGAACAGAAGTTCCAAACTGACAGCCACACTCATAGACTTGAGTTAACCTAAAAGAAAGGTTATGCATGCTAAATTGCATGATGCACAGCCTGTGCTTCTACTAAGTGCGATTTGATTTTCTTAGCTTTATAGCTCTCCCAGCTGTAAAAACAGCAGAATGCTTTCAGAGAACCAGGCTGTAGCCAGTTTCTGTTTATCAGATTGTCTCCATGGAGGCATGAGAACCTGACAGCCAGTTTCTGTTTATCAGATTGTTTCCATAGAAACATGAAGACCAGCTGCAGAATTACTACTAAGCAAACATGTATTTGCTAGTAAAAAGCCTTGTAATATTCAATATTCCTTTTCATTTACTTTCTCACTTTTAAAACTTGTTACCAAATCTTAATCCAGTCATTCCCCTATGCATGAATGAGAAAAAGTACATTATTTTTTCTCGTCATGGTTTTTAACCAGGCTTTTTCTTTTACTTTGCAGTGCCTACATTTCTTAAAACTAAACAAAAAGAGAGAAGGATGAAAGAAAAGAAAAAAAAGAATAAAAAAGAACCGCAGCACCTGTTTACAATCCATATTACACTTAAAAATAAATGAGAAAACTACTTTATAGCATGTAAAGAAGAACACACACCACAAAAATAGTACTATTTAATTAAAAAAAATAGTACTATTTAATAAAAAAAAATCTTTACTTAGTTAACTTTCTCCCTCCTCTTCCCCTCCCCAAAGCACTTTTCCAAACATTAATGATATGAAGTAGGGCATATGCTTTAGAGTCCCCCACAAGCCCAACAAATTCTGAAAAAGTCCAGTATTTCCATATTTTCTTCTGTCACATTTCACAAATATAACTATTGCATTGTAAACCCACATTAAGTTACTGGTTTTATTCCTGTTCATCTCCCAAATCCTGCCCCTGCTTCTTTTCCAACTTACTCGATTCTTTTAGTCAGCTCTCATGTTCTCTTCCTTTGCTCCAACATTTTCTATTGAACCATTGGATAAGATTTTACAGGTACAGCTCTGTGGTCTTTATTACCAGAAGAACAAGAAGCAGAATCTTCTTCTGTGTTTCACACCTTACTTTTTGTTGGACAAACATTTCTTCTTAGCATGCACTTCAAAAATAAAATGACTTGTCCCTCCAGGGAAGAATACATTGAAAACAACTGTGTACAGCAATTTGAATCTTGCACCTGCATCTCAGCATTCATTGAATAGTGGAATGAATTTGCTCCTCTTCTGCCTGATGTACAATGAGTAATCATTCTCCACAAACACTCTTGTCTTCCACTTTTAGTACTTTGTCCTTCTGCCACAGTTTTGTCTGTGTCAACTTCTTCTTCTGGTAGGATTGAATCTTTACTATTAAAGATCTAGGTTGCTTTCTCATAACCAGGTTTGGAGCATACACATTATGTGCCCTTTCAACTAAAAACTCCTGCTGTGGAATACCAGTCCAGATGCTTATTTGTGCTTTCATAAAATTAATGCAGTCTGTTTCACCGTGCTTCTCTGGTGTAGAAGATAATTTCATGTTTTCCCTATGAGCTCTGTCCTCTAATTCTATTGTTTTTTGAATCATCTCTTCCTGAGCAGTCTCATATTCAGCCATCCTTTTCTTCATTTCGACCTCTGAGTTTTTCAGCTTTATCACCTCTTAATATCTGTTTTAAGCTTCTACCATTTTATCTAACCTTTTGTCGTTTGTGTTGATATAATCCATCAGTGTTTCATTTATTTTAACCAGGTCTATGTGCAGTTGTCTTGTATCTTTCTGTAGGTTACTGGAATTCATGTCTGGAGATTGCATTGCTTTTTGCTGAACTGCTGCAGAGCTTTTTCCAAGTCAGTGATTCTTCCTCGCTTTTTGTAGCTGACTTTTTCCAGGTCCTCTTTATTTATCTTTTCCTGGTATGCAGGCAGTGCACTTACTAGCCAGTTACTGACATTTACCCATAAACACAAGTCTACTTACTGGTCTTCTCTACTGAGTCTCTGTTTTCATGCTGGAAGAGCTAGAATTAAGCTGTTACTCTGTGCAGCCATCTTGGAAGTTCCCTATATGCCTTAAACTTGTGATCAAGAAAAAAAAATAGCTCACTTAGAACATCTGAGGGGAGGAAAGGAACAGTCAGCCTACTGCAGTAGGCCATTATAAGATTAGGAAAAGATATGACTACTCTTCTCATTCCACAAAATGCTAAAACTTTCTAATATTTTGTAGGAACAAGGCACTCGAGTGATACAGGATTTCTTAAAAGAAATGCCAATAAAAAAGCAAGTGAATTCCAAATAATTGTTTTCTGTCTTATGGATGTCACAGCACCAAGCAGAAGGATTTTTAAAAATATTCTCAACGACTGGCAACACAAATATTCAGGTGAGTAGGTACTCTTTGTTGTTTCCAAGTACTGCCATATATTTTACTATTTCATTTTCATGACCCTTTTCTGAAATACTGCAGCAGTACTTAGCTCTGGAGTTGACCTCCATAATTAAATGTGATGCCTGTCAGAGGAGCATAAATGAACAATATTTTTATTTAAAGTTCTTTGTACTTCAAGGAAAGGGCAAGCATGTTTAATCTTGTATTAGGGCTATATATTTATTTCAACAACTGCATTGCAAAAAGGAAAACTTTAAAGGTCATGGTGCCATCACAGGCTAACAGTATTTGGTATTCTATTTCAGACATAGAAATTCATAATTTTAAAGGTACTCTTGAATTTTTAAGTGGGGAAATTCCAGTTCAAGTTTTCAGTTCTTCCATTTTATTTTCCCACATTCCAGAAAGTACTTAGAAAATGCTGAACTTCTGTTTCTATTTCTGATCAGTTCAACATAACTATGGACTTCAATAAGTGAGTGAAGTTTGCTAGTTAGCAGACCATCATAGTTAGTTATAACAGCTGTTTTCTTCAGTGAGGCATCTGTTAATTGTTTCAGAGGTCAGTGTCAGCCTGGAAAAAGTGTTCCCAGTTCTATAATATAGAATTCAGTACTTGGATGCAGTGCGAAGGCTTGCTGATTCAAGGTGAAAGAGCTTCAGGAGATGAGCCCATAATCACTGGAGCAGCTAAGTTTTATGAGCAATTGCAAAAATTTGCCTGATTGGCATAAGCTCATAAACTTTCCCTGGAGGAGCTATTAACTTCTCCCAGCATTCAAAGCATGTCTGATGACTTAGAAATTCCAGGAGAATAGTTTTCTCTGTGTAGCTAAATGTTAAAGAAATAAAGGCAATATTCCTGGCCTAGAAAACAATGCAGTAGTTGTAAACAAATAAAATAATAAGCAATGAGGGACTCAAGCTCACCTGTTCTGCATTTGGATGGCACACAAACTACATTCACTACATTCACGCAGTCTAATCTCAAGAAGTATAATTGTCAGACTGAAGCTCATCATTTCATTTGGCAGAATAAGTGGATTCTGAAAAGGATAGTTTTCTGGAATATAACAACCCAGTCCTGATTACACTAGCAGACCTGCTTGCAACAAAGGATAAAACTCAGTCTCCTATGTTTTATTCCTTCTTCCACCAAACCTTTGGCACCTTTTAATTTCATTGAAATCTGTGGTTATTTCATACCTTTTTTCATTCTGCCATTCAGAAAGTGTTACTCAGATGAACCCCAGACAGGATAAACATGATTGCTATGGCACAGATAATCAAAGCAGTTATACTTATTCATAAGGATAGCTGTTGTTTAAAAAAAGTAATCTGGGATTAATGACAGAACTAAATATCAACCTTCTTGCCAGATTTTTTTCAACACTCTGATTTTCCTATGACTATTTGCAGCTCTTATTTATTAGCCATTAGAGAGAGCTGTAATGTTAGGGTGAAAGTAATTATTATAAAGAGGAAAGTGTCAGAAGCTCAATTCAGTTCTTTTTGCTGTATAAGTGAACTGTCAATCCAATTAATTTCCAGTAGATTGCTGGGTATTTCTTCAGGGAGAGGTCTGACAGTTTGAATAAAGCTTTTGACATTTCATGGTAATTTGGTGGTATTTTAAATTATAAATGTATAAGATAAAGCATTTATTTTACATTTTATAGGATCATAGGAAGTTACTAGGCTATTGTCCCTGAGACACTTATACGTCTAGGTTTACCTTTAATACCGCAAATCACAATCGGGCGACTTCAGAAAGTTCGAAATACCATTTTCAAGATAGCAGATGTTCGACTTCAGTAAGTGCGAATATGTTAAGGATGAATGAACAAATACATTTGCACATTAAACAGTCACTCATATGCAATACGACCTTAAGCTGTGTTGCATATGTCATACCCTAATGCCAGCATCCTGTAAAACCCTTCCTGGCTCAAGCAGAGTTTGTACCTGATCTGCACGTTTGAAATTGCGTTCTTTTGTTTTGGGATATATATTTTCAGCAGACGATCTAAGGATTATGGAGGTAAAACAATCTGCAGTGTATGTTAAGTGATTCGAAAGAGTCAGCATAAAGCAGGACTATTGTTTAAAACTTATGTAAGCTTTCATTGCTATTGTGAGCAATATAACTGCAGGATTTATGTAGTGTTATTGAAGTATTATTCCTGGTAGCCATACAGTAACAGGCTAACTGTTCTCTCTGTGTAAGAAGTGGTATAAGCTCTATAAAATGTTGACTTAGCATAGGTAGTTGGATAAACTGTAGAAATGTCTTGGCATAACATGTTCTGAAAAGTGTTTCATGTGTTCAATTATTAAGGTGCAAGACATTTTGTAGTGAATATGTACTGCATGTGTTACAGGCAGGGGAAGGAACTTTGCAGGACTATGCACCCGGCAATGTGAATACAATATACAGCACAAGTAGGACACACAAGGGACGGGAATTATTGCTAGTAGACGGGTATCAGTATTACCAAGAAAAGGCTGTTCAGGTTAAGCAGTATTGGTGTTGTACAAGGAAGAACAAACAAAGGTGCAAGGGTAGATGTGTTACTGAAACTGATGTGCATAGGTATAGGCTGATGAAGGGCATGCCACATTACCATGCTCCAGATGTAGTGCAAGGGGAGTTCATGAGGATAAAAGAATGGTTGAAACATCGTGCTGAGCAATCTGTGGAGGACCCATGCAAAATAGTTGCAGAAGTCCTAGCTGGTACGTCAAGTGAATTGTCAATGAGTTACCGAATACTAGTGCCCTTAAGCAGACCATTGGTCGACAAAGGTAGAGAAAGAAATTGGATAAGTGCAATGGCTTTTGTCATCTCAGGGAACTGAGTGCTGACATGCTACCCTTAAAGAATGGTTATTCATTATCAAACATAGTGCTGATAATTAAGGCGATAACAATATTGTTGTTATAACCATGAGGGGTAAACTGAATATGCTTTGTGAATTTGAATACCTAATGGCGGATGGGACCTTCCCTATTAGTACTACTGAATGTAAAACACGGACCAAGAAAAAAAGATATCCACCACGGAACTGAAGCACCAGACAGTAGTTGTTCCAAAAAGTATAAAAACTTTTATTCCACACGAAGATAAAAAACTAGTATCACAAGCGCTTTCACCCGGATGTTCCGAGCTTTCTCAAGTTGTTGCTTTGTTGTGTAGCAACCGCTTATATAGTTGCTTACATCAATCAAATCTCTAAACTCGTGATTAATTATACAATTATACAAATTAGTAAATTCTTAGTTAAACTCTTATAGATCTCTATTAAAATGTGTAATTTGGTTAACACTGTTGTTCTTTTTAAACATGTAAAACAAGTATTTGCATTTGCCAAGTACTTTTTTAAAAACAAACACATGCCAATACAGTTTGAAGTGTATTAATACCACTCCACCAGTTAGTACTTGCAACAGATTAGAATTCAAAGCCATTTTTGATCCATTTCATTATGTGAATGTGCAATGTTATGTTCTTAAACAATGGTTGAGTAAAAATTCCCCTGACCGCGTTTCTCATAGTATATGTAGTCTATGGAAACAAGTAGTCACCCGTACCATAAATAAAAACAAAACTGAGTAAAATTTTTGGTGTGACAGAGACGTTGTTGTTAGTATGTGTGCCCTAAATTCTTTCACAATCTAGCCCTTCTGAGTTTTAAAACTGGCTTGATACTGATTGTATCATTTAAACCCGGCCAGTTACTAGCATCTAATCTTAATTGCCACACCAACTCTCTGTACTCGAGGGTGGATTCCCAGTCCCCCCCTCGAACCTCATGATCTACTTGTTCTACTATCATGAATTTGAAATTATAATTTGGACATGAAAGGGAATGCTTGTATAATACATTAGTTTCCTTATTTTTAGCTATTTCGTAAAAATGTTCATACATTCTTTTTCTAATTTCCCTTTCCGTCTTCCCTATGTAAAAACTTTTGCAGAACATGCATACCACCAGGTAGATCACCCCTTTAGAATTACATGTAAAATATGTGGGGGATTTTATCTTCATTTTTCTTGAAGGCAAATATACTCCTACATTGTCTAAAATTGCATGACATTGGTGACAAGCCCAGCATTTATAGGTACCCGCTTTCTTTGCCCCATCTCTATCTCTTCTTTTCCTCTCAAACATTACATTGTTACATGTTCTGCAAAAGTTTTTACATAGGGAAGACGGAAAGGGAAATTAGAAAAAGAATGTATGAACATTTTTACGAAATAGCTAAAAATAAGGAAACTAATGTATTATACAAGCATTCCCTTTCATGTCCAAATTACAATTTCAAATTCATGATAGTAGAACAAGTAGATCATGAGGTTCGAGGGGGGGACTGGGAATCCACCCTCGAGTACAGAGAGTTGGTGTGGCAATTAAGATTAGATGCTAGTAACTGGCCGGGTTTAAATGATACAATCAGTATCAAGCCAGTTTTAAAATTCAGGAGGGCTAGATTGTGAAAGAATTTAGGGCACACATACTAACAACAACATCTCTGTCACACGAAAAATTTTACTCAGTTTTGTTTTTATTTATGGTACGGGTGACTACTTGTTTCCATAGACTACATATACTATGAGAAACGCGGTCAGGGGAATTTTTACTCAACCATTGTTTAAGAACATAACATTGCACATTCACATAATGAAATGGATCAAAAATGGCTTTGAATTCTAATCTGTTGCAAGTACTAACTGGTGGAGTGGTATTAATACACTTCAAACTGTATTGGCATGTGTTTGTTTTTAAAAAAAGTACTTGGCAAATGCAAATACTTGTTTTACATGTTTAAAAAGAACAACAGTGTTAACCAAATTACACATTTTAATAGAGATCTATAAGAGTTTAAGAATTTACTAATTTGTATAATTGTATAATTAATCACGAGTTTAGAGATTTGATTGATGTAAGCAACTATATAAGCAGTTGTTACACAACAAAGCAACAACTTGAGAAAGCTTGGAACATCCGGGTGAAAGCGCTTGTGATACTAGTTTTTTATCTTCGTGTGGAATAAAAGTTTTTATACTTTTTGGAACAACTACTGTCTGGTGCTTCAGTTCCGTGGTGGATATCTTTTTTTCTTACCACTGAATGTAGACAAGTTTACTCATTACACTGTGCACTGGCTGGTGGAGTTAACAAAAAGGTGGTTCCTGTTGTTTATGGGATAATGCCCAGAAAAAGTGAAAGGTGTTGTGATGCTTTTTGGAGCATAGTTTTGAATTTGTGCACTGAAAATGAATTTAGACTACTTCCCAATGTGGTGTTGACAGACTTCTAAAGGGCTGCAATAAATGCTATTCAGAGACATCTCCCTAATATATTAACTAAAGGTTGCTGGTTCCACTTGTGCCAAATTGTTTGGAGAAATATACAGCGCTCAAATTTGGCAGGACACTTTGGAGGCAGTATATCCTTTGCAATGCTGTGCAAGGAGATACCTGCATTAGAGTTTGTTGACCCAGGTGACATATGTAATACTTTCCTTGAAATAGAAGCTGACATGCCAGAGGAGGGTAAGCCTTTGTGTACCTTTTTTAAGGAAGCATATATATATATATATATATATATATATATATATATATGACAGGCCACGGTGATATGGTATGAGGGGAAATACAAGTGAAAGAGTGCCTCCTTTATTTGATAGTACATTTTGGAATTGGTATGAGTTATGTGATATGGGCTACCCTCATAGCCAGAATGCTGTTGAGAGTTGGCACGGGTGGCTTACGTAGTTTGTTGGGTAAGAAAACCCTTTATATGCTTGACATATTACAGGCTGTGCAACTGGAGAAACGTTCTGAATTCACTGCTTGAGGATTTGTTAAATTAGTGGCGAAATACTTCTCCTTCTCATGAATTTAGTTATCCTTGCACTTGCTATTTCTGGAGCACATCACTTTTTGGGGAATAAATTACACAGAACACAATTCAGGAAGCTGTATATTGCTTACAGTGAATAAGGGACTTTACTGTGGCACGTTCATGACAGGAATCACTTCCGATGTTTGCTGTTATGTGTATGTCTTGACGCTGAACACGGTGATATGGTGGTGGTGTTTGCAAGTCGAAAAAGGGCAGATATTTTTAAAATTCCGCTGTTATTTTTCTCATATGTGAGTCTGTGTTTTGAATACTCGCACTTGTGCAATTCACAGTATTAAAGGTAAACCTAAGCCTAGCCAAGAGTTTAGCCCATGTTTAGACAAGTCAGCACCTAAAGCTCCTGTCCAGCAGGGGCACAGGTGGAATCCCAGTGGTGTATTTTCTGTTTATCATCCAGTTATCCAAGTTGCTCTTAAAAAGGGATAATGAGGTACTCTGCTTGACGTGGAGAAGGGAGTCTATTCCACAGATGGGGGAGTCTCTGGCACACAAATCTGTCCCACCAATAAGTCCTATTGATGTCACAGACCAGGTTGAGGTCGTGCATGCAGGTTACTTGAGTGGTGCTTGACTTGCGAATATACAGCAGTCCCATCAGGGTGGGGTCTGAGATTGCTTTGTATGCCAGACAGAGGTCAACTCTGAGGAGTCTGTATGAACCTGAGTAGTGGGACAGGGCTTTTAGCCTATCTGCGTAGGGTCGATGTTTGAGCCCTGGATTCTCCTGGTGAGGAACCTCTGTGGTCTCTCCAGCTGCTACATGTGCTTTGCGAGGTACATGCCGAAGGGGGCGTTGTACTCAATAATTGGACTTATAAGGGAAGAATACAGGGATGATGTTCTTCGTGTTTCACTGTTGCAGTCATTACATTTGGGTAATCTTCTGGCAGGTTGCCCTCAGTCGGACTGATTAACAAAGTCTTGGGTCCTGCGTCGGTTGCGGTCCCTTCTTCCATGACGTCAGGTTGTCAGGGGTATAAAACATTGCAGCCAACACCATTTTCATCAGTCTTTCTTGCCACGCAGTGCCCGAAGCAGTTCGCAAGTGCTGGTTGACCGACTCCTGAAATTTTCATTTTCGAGTTTCAGAACCGAAGTCTTCAACCTAAAGCTAAGTACCCCTTTGGGGAAACTTTTTCTTGCTCCTTACCGATGTCAGTAAAAGTTAATAATTGTATTACTTGTGGAAAGCAAATACCTCATAAGGATTTTCATTTGTACTATATTCCTTGCCTAGGCCCTGATCACAATGTACCTTGCTGTTGGTTTTCTGCTAAATTTAATCAATGCACTATTAAGCGTCAGTATATTTTTGCATCAAAATATTTTGGCTCAAGATTTAATTATCCAGAAATGTGGTCAGTTAGCTGTCCGACTACTGGAATATCTAAAAAATGCAAAGAAAAAGACAGAGAGGGACTGTCAAGGTCCAAAACCAACGACAAAGCTTCTCCTAAGCCATTCGCCAGTACTCAGTGAGGCGCTTTCACAGCCCCTGATACCTGCTACTTTTGATTCGCAGGCCTCTACTGAGACCCATATGCCGCGAGACACTTTAAATATTGAACCCACGGATGTCTCTACCTTAGATGGGTCTGGAGCCACTGAGCAGGCACCAGCTTCTGGGGGTGTTTTCAGGCCTAAAGATTTGTATATTAAACCAACACCATCTTGAAAACTAAGGCCAAAATCAACTTCTGTGTCTAAATAAAATGACGCTTGGGCCACATGCACAGGCCCCTATGCCTAAAAAACTAATGATCAAAATGGCTGAGGATTTAATTACTTTGATCAGGGGTACCCATCCCCCTCCTGCTAAGAGGCCTAGGCAAGGCACTGATTATGAATCATCAGATCAGGTTTCTATTTCTTCTGATTCCTTTTCTGATCAGGAATGATCTATTCCACCTTATGAGGACTCTGATGCAGAAGATTCCATCCCTTCTGCTTCTCCTCCTGAGGATTTTTCTTTTGGAAAAACTTTGCATACCTTAAGGGAACACTTTCACTGGGAAAGTCAGGATTTCTCAGAATCTAAAAAGAGGCTTAGGGATTTCCTTCTTCCTTAGCATAGGCTTTTGGCTATACCTCCTGTTCTAGACATTGTTGATGATGATTTTTCAGAATCCAGCATGGCTCCTGATTCCCTGCCTCCGGCTCCTAGTAAGCCACACAGATATTACAGGGTTCCTTGACTCCCACAAATTCCTCTTTAAAAACCCTACTGCTGACCCTGAAACCATTTCTCAGGATCCCAAGGGCGTTAAGGCTTCTACTGCTAAAAATCCTACCCCGTCTGATAGAGACTCCAGGGAGCTGGATAGATGGGGTAAGAAGGTTTGCACGTCTGCAACCTTGGCAATCAGGGCTTTAAACTGTCAATTTCATATGCTTAAATATCAGCAGCATGTCATGGACTTACTTAAACAGAAAATTATGTTGATTTCTGACTGTGTGGAAAATAGAGTTGCAGGATTTATTACATTCAACTGAACAAGTTGGAAAGCATACTTTGCAATGTGGTTTTGATTCCTTGGAGGCCTCTTGCAGGGCTGCTGTAACTGGATCTGTGATAAGAAGGCATGTTTGGCTCAAGGAGCAAAATCTGCCTGATCATGTTAAAGCAAAATTGTTGGATTCTCCTTTACAACAGGACAGTCTTTTTGGTAATAAGGCAGAAGAAGTTTTGAAAAAGATGGAAGATAAAGCTAAATCTATGCAAACTGTAAAAGATTTCCTACAAGTGCAGCCACTCAGATTCAGTAGGCACTGGCCTACTAAAAACTGGTCCTTTCCAGTACCCACCAGAGCTGCTCAGGTCAAACTCAGACATTCCAAAGGCTCCAGGATTCAATCACAAGGAACTTATAGAACAAAACAATGGGGTGCCTCCACCTCCAAATCTGGAATTAACAAGACACCTTCCTTCGGTAAACAGTCTCAGTGACTTTCCTCTGCAATCACCAAGCACTTATCTTTTGGCTGCCCCTTTGGGGGGAAAACTGGCACTTCATGCATGAAACTGGCAACTAATTACCCAGGACAAGTTAGTTTTAAATATAGTATCCCAGGGATACAGATTTCTTTTCCACACATTGCCAATACCAAATGGATGGTCAGATCTACCTCCAAATCAGTGGGCAGAGGCCCAGAAACAAGTTATGTCCCTCATGAATATGGGGGCTATTCAACCAGTACCAGAAAGGAAAAGGGACAAGGTTTTTATTCAAGACTTTTTCTGGTACCCAGAAAAGACAAATCATGGCATCCAATTATGGACTTATCCATTCTAAATACATTTCTGGACATTCCAAAATTCAAGAAGCTGACTCTACAATAGTTACTGCCTATACTAGGCAAGGATGCCTGGTTGGTAACTCTAGACTTAAGAGGCTTACCTGCATATCCGAATCAGGGAATCTTGCAGAGGATACCTCCGCTTCAAAGCAGGCTATTTGCGTTACCAGTTCTCTGCACTGCCCTTTGGCTTATCTACTGTGCCCAGGGTCTTCACAAAGTGCCTGGCACCAGTAATTGCATTTTGCAGACAAAGAAACATTCAGATTTATCCTTCCCTGGATGATTGTCTAATTCAGGCAGAAAACAAGGACACTCTTCTAAAACATCTGGCGTTTGTAAAAAGACTTCTAACTTGTCTAGGGTACACCATAAACGAAAATAAATCACAACTGGTACCCTCTCAAATAATTACATTCCTGGATGCAAGCTTGAATACAGCTGCCCAGATGACCTACCTCATGCCAGAAAAACAAATTCAATTGATGGCTTACTTGAAACAGGTGGCCACAAAAACCCAGCTATCTGCAAGACAAATTCTGCAGGCCTTTGGGTTCATGGCC
The DNA here is from genome assembly GCF_019279795.1 of Protopterus annectens. Lineage (NCBI taxonomy): Eukaryota > Metazoa > Chordata > Ceratodontiformes > Protopteridae > Protopterus > Protopterus annectens. Next base: position 440,593,784 of record NC_056745.1, read on the forward strand.
TCCTGCATCCTAATAATTCCATATGTGAGACTGCATATGAGGAAACTTCAATGGTACCTAAAAAGCTTATGGAGTCAACATTGTCACAGCCTGGAAACAATGATTCCTGTCATTCCTTTCCTGCAGCTAGAGTTCCTATGGTGGGCAGAGGCCTCCCACCAAAACAATGGACTGTCATTCACTCTGCCCCCTGCCACCCAAATCTTGACTACAGACGCATCAGATTATGCTTGGGGGCGCATCTGGCAGGGAGATGCATTCAGGGCCAATGGAGCCCAAATCAAATGCACCTACATATCAACCAGAAAGAAATGCTAGCTGTACAGAATGCTCTGACAGCCTTCAAGGAACATCTTCATCCAGGACAACTACTGATAAAGACGGACAACACCACAGTCACATGCTACATAAACAAGCAAGGGGGTACCCATTCCTACCCCCTGTGCAGACTAGCCATGGCATTGTGGAACACGGCCTTGACTTACCAAATACATCTACAAACTCAATTCTTGCCAGGAAAGCAAAATATTCTGGCAGACGCACTAAGCAGAAATCTTATGGACCCACACGAATGGAAAATAGATCCACAAACCTTCAGCATGTTGACACACAAATGGGGGAGCCCAGACATAGATCTTTTTGCCTCACCCCAAAATTATCAGTTGGACAAATTCTGCACAAGAATTCATCACAAAAAAGCTTGGAAAGTGGATGCTCTGTCCTTCAGCTGGAAAAACCTATCAGTCTATGCCTTTCCTCCTCTGCCTCTGCTCTCCAAGGTCTTGCTAAAAGTCAGACAGGAAAAAACAAAAATGATACTGATTGCTCCAGACTGGCCTCGCCATCACTGGTACCCACTCCTACGCAATATGTCACACCTTCCTCTGTGGTACCTGCCTCTGACACCTTACTTACAGTCTCAGCAGAACTATCAAATTCTGCACACTCGGCTCCAAACACTGAATCTTGCAGCATGGCTAATCCACTAATCTCACCAGTTCCATCTCTCAGCAAACTTGATGGATGTCATTTTGGAGGCTAGAAGGCCTAGTACTAGAAAATCTTATGCGGACAAATGGAAAAGATTCTGTGCCTGGAACCAGGCACAAGGAATAAGCACAGCAATACCCAATACTCTTCAGATTCTGCAATATTTAACTGAGATGCTTCACAAGGGCCTATCTTTTTCTTCTATAAAAATCCATGCCTCTGCCATTTCAGCTCATTACAACACAGAGCCTCCCCTCTTTTCTCATCCACTGCTAAAGCAGTACATCAGAGGGGCCAAAAATGTAAGACCTCCAAGGAGAGCACCAGCTCCTGCATGGGACCTCAATTTTGTTTTGGAAAAACTCACTCTACCCCATTTTGAGCCAGCTGCTACTGCAGATTTAAAATTTATCTCCTGGAAAACAGCTTTTCTTTTAGCAGTTACTTCAGCTAGATGGATTTCAGAATTACAAGCTCTTATGGCAGTGGAGCCTTTCATTATTTTTCATCCGGACAGGGTGGCTCTCAGGACCAATCCATCTTTCATGCCTAAGGTGGTATCCAGTGTGGCTCTTTGTCAAAGGAAAAATATACTTTAAAAATGATCAAAACACGGTAGGTTAAGGTTAAGGCACTTTAGTCTTGCAGCAAGGAGACAAAAACGTGCTAATACAGAGTTTGTCTAACCAGAAACATGATTGTGTTGTACCTGATCAAGAGTCTTATGCATAGATTTCAAAAATGAGTCATAATCTGTACTACAAGATCCACTCAAATCATTTGGTTTTCTATAACATTTATACTGTACTGTAACATTGCATTTACTCCATCCAACTTGGATGGTATCATTTTTATAGAAACATACAATTCCTTTTTGTGTCACAGGCAAATACAGTGCTACCTTATCTTGTGCTTTAATAGCGACTGTGTCAAAAACCAGATTTTCCCAGGTCTCATTGACCCCTAGGGGGATAGCAGTCATTAATGAACCCCCGTATGCTGTTGGTATGGCCGTATAGACCCAGCAGTTCAAAACATTAAAAGTCTCTGTGTACACACGTGTAATTGCCTGATAAGTGTTAAAGTTCGGATGCCAGTCTATGTTTGGTTCATTACGTCTAATCAGTTCAACCTTTGTGGCAGGAAAAAGGAACGGCCACAACAAAAAGAACAGTGTGATTAATATTGCAATAAAAACAATCATACAAGTTTTCTGAGGTTGCTCAATGTCTCTACTCACTCTTTACCTGGCCATTTTGTTCTTGTTGTGCAACAGTAACAAAGTTTTTGTCCAGTTCAAAGTTTTTAAACAGTTTACAGTGTGTCAAATGAATCCAGGAAGCTCGCTCTGCGATCTTGACTGCAGTGGGTGTCGACAGTAGTACTTGGTACGGACCTTCCCACTTGGGAGAACTCCAATTTTTCCGCTTCACAATCTTCACCCAGACCCAGGTGCCTGGGGCTGCTGGTGCTTCCGATTTCGGTTGCTCTTTATCTGAAACAGAATTTAACTGCAAAAGTTTGTTATTCAAAAATCGCCTCATATATCCTGCAAGTGAACTGTCAGCCTCCTGCTCTGTAGACATAAGAGGTTTCCACTGAGGTGTATAATATGCCCTCCCAAACAAAGTTTCAAAAGGAGTTAATCCCTTCACATTTGGAACAGTTCTCATACTCAACAGTGCTAAAGGCAAACAGTGCACCCAGTTTTTCTGTGTCTCCGCTATCAACTTCCTAAGTTTGTTCTTCAATACCCCATTATGCCTCTCTACTAGCCCTGCAGATTGGGGGTGATACGCGCAGTGGTGCTTTAATGATATCCCAAAATAACGACTGAGTTGCTGAATCATTTGGTTCACGAAATGTGTCCCGTTATCACTATAAATCTTTTCCGGTATACCAAATCTGGGTATAATTTCTTTAACGAGGACCTTTGCAACAGTAGCTGCATCTGGATTTTTAGTTGGAAATGCTTCTACCCATTTGGAAAACATGTCTATAATAACAAGGTAATACTTCTTATTTTCACATTTATTCAATTCTATGAAATCCATACAAATAGTATGGAACGGATATGGTGGTGTAGGAAAATTCCCTTGCTTAGGCTTCAACGCCCCTTGTGCATGATGCTTGTTACAAACATTGCATGCTGCACAAAAATTTTTTGTATAATTTGTAAATCCATAGGTTGTAAACACTCGATTCACTAACTGTACCATCCCCCCTGTTGAGACATGGCTCTGCCCATGGCTCAACAACGCTGCATATCTAAACAAATTAGATGGCAAAATTGGTTTCTTTTCCTTGGAGATGTACAGTCCCTTTTCGAGGATAGCTCCTCGTTTTATCCACTTCTGTTTCTCAATATTTGTAGTAAGTGTCTGCATTGTTTTTAACATTTCTAAATCTAAAGTCTCTGAGGGTTGTAATTCTTCACTCAAAAGAAAAGTTTCTGTGGCTGAGGCTGCCTGCTTTGCAGCTGTATCAGCCCATGCATTACCTTTTGAAATTCTATCCTGTTGTTTCGTATGAGCTACGCATTTGCAAATAGCTACTTTTTTAGGTAACTGAATTGAATCTAACAAGTCTAAAATAAGTTGCGCATGATTGATCAGTTTACCAGTAGATGTTATCATTCCTCTATTTTTCCACTGTTGTGCAAAAACATGTACAGTAGAAAAAGCATACTGACTGTCAGTATAAATATTCACTTTCTTACTTTTTGCTAAGGTACATGCCCTTGTTAAGGCAATCAATTCTGCTTCTTGTGCAGATAAGTTGTGTGGTAAAGATTTTGCTTCTAAAGTTTCAGTATCAGAAACGACTGCATACCCCACTAGGTTCTGTCCTGTAGGACCCCTCCTGCATGAGCTGTCCACATAGCATGTCACCTCGGCATCATCCAAGGGAACATCCTTAAGGTCTTGTCTAGGTAATGTCTTTTGTTCAATCTCCTGCAGGCAGCAGTGCGGTTTGCCATCTGCAGGGGTTGGAAACAAAGTTGACGGATTCAAAGTTGTGCATCGTTCAATTGTCATATGATGTTGGCTCAACAGTATGGTCATACAGGAAAGATACCTAGCTGGAAAAAGATATGCTACTTTTTCTTGCAGTAAAATAATTGCGACTGCATGAGGCACTCTCAATGTGAGAGGGTGGAATAACACTATTGAGGCTGAAGCCTGCACTGCCATTGCAGCTGCAGCTACTGCTTGTACACAGTGGGGCAATGATCGCGCCACTGGGTCTAACTGTGATGAATAGTAAGCTATGGGGCGTTGTTTTTCCCCATGTTGCTGTGTCAATACTGATGTCATATATCCTTGCTTACAATCTACAGTTTGGATAAACTGCTTGTGATAGTTTGGTAATCCTAAACTAAGGATGATGCTATCAATTGTTTCAGCTTACAAAAAGCTGCTTCTGCTTCAGGTGTCCATTGTACTAAATCTTGTGCTGCCATTGGCTTCTTAAATATTAAATCGGCCAGTGGAGCAGATTCCAAAGCATAGTTCGGTATCCAACTCCGACAAAAATTAGTAGTTCCCAGGAAGGACATCATTTCCTTCTTGGTAGTTGGTCTAGGTGCTTGTAAAATTGCTGTTTTTCTGTCTTCATCTAATATTCTACCTTCTTTGGATATTATATATCCCAAGTACTTAACTTGTTTTCTCCAAAGCTGTAACTTGCCTTTGTTTACTTTGTGACCTTGAGTGGCTAAAAATTGTAATAAAGCTATCATGTCCTCCTTGCATTCTTGCTGGGTGGGGGCTGCCAGCAGAATGTCATCTACATAAAGTAGAATCTGACTACCTTTCAGTGGGATAAATCCCGCCAGGTTGCTTGCCATTTCCTGTGCAAATATTGTTGGACTTTCACAATATCCCTGTGGTAATCTGGTATATGTGCACCGCTTTCCCTGAAATGTAAATGCAAACCAATATTGGCTGTCAGAGTGTATCGGTATTGAGAAAAATGCATTACTTATGTCTACCACTGAATAATATTTTTGGTCTGGCTTTAAATCATTCAGTAAGGTGTGTGGATCTGGCACCGTTGGTGCCCTGGGTATAACTGCATTATTTATAGCTTGTAAGTCTTGGACCATACGCCATTCCCCGTTTGCTTTCTTGACAGGAAATAAAGGTGTATTACATGGTGAATCAGGAGATTCTATTAAGACTCCTTCCTTAAGTAAGGCTGCTATAATAGGCTTGATTCCTACCTCTGCATCCTTTCTCAAGGGATACTGTCTTTTCTGGGGTCTAAATGCTGACTTTGGTGTTATGGTAACTGGTCCTGCTGTTCGTATAAGTCCTAAATCTGATTTCCCTGCTGACCAGAGAATATCTGGTATGTCTCGCAAAGCTTTTTCCTCTTCTTCCAATAAGAGTAATACACAGCTATTCTCACTAGCCTGTGAGTGCACAGCTGGGTGTGTCTGTGTAATCCAATTCAATCTCTGTTTCTGTACTCCTTGTTCGAAGAGCTCTAATTCTGTCTGCTTTCCCCACCTTGTGACTTTTTCACCTAAGTCTGCCCATTTTAAAGTTTTGTTCTTAGTTAAACTAACATGTGGCAGTCGATTAGATTTGTAAAGTGCTAAAAATTCCTGGGGCAATGAACAGCTTGCTACACTGTTTCCTTCTGCATCCCAGTACAAGTTTCGCAATGCTAGCCTGTTTGCATGGTTCTGAAACAATTCTTGTTCATAATCTTTATCAGGTCCTGGTCTATTACAGTAATATAGAGTACAATGCAACAAATGCTGTTTGTCAATGTCGAGGGAGGGGGACTTGCTGATGGCTACGTTCATCAGTTCTTCGGTTACTGCCCCTGGACCAGTCATAACCAAGTCCCGGCTGTACCAATAATACATTTCACTCTCTGGTTGCACTACAAAAGTGTCCATTTGTCGCTGTGCTTCCATACCCTGCATGGTTGGAACTACGGCTATGCTAAATATCTGCATCAAATCTCTACCCAAAAGATTTACTGGGCATTTTGCAGAAACTACATTTTTACTTTTCTGAGTCATCCCTGAAACGGGGTCTGTTATTGTTATGTCATGGGAGAGTGGCTCCCGATACAGCTGTCCATTGGCTGCTTTCACTAGTATATAATCTGGTGATTCTGTATCTTCCGGTAGCTTGGAAGGGTGTATCAGGGTCCGTGAAGCCCCTGAGTCACACAAAAATTTTACTCCCCCCCCCCTTCCTCTACCAGAAGCGTCACTTCCGGTTTTGTGTCTGCTAAATAAAGCTCCAAGCTCAAAAGAGCTAGGTCTAAAATTTCATTTTCTTCTATGTCTGTGTATTCATATACATCCTCTACCCCTTGTGTCACATCCTCTACTCCTGCTATCATATTTTCACTTACCTTTCCCTGCTCACTCTCTTCCAATGATTCCTGACTATCATATAGTCATTCCTCATCCTCCTTATTTTCTGTAGTCGCCTTCTTGTTTAGCCTGTAATCCCTCGCTAAATGTCCTTTTTTCCCGCACTTAAAACATTCACCCTTTTTCTTTCTTTCCTCGAAATCTTCTGATCGTTTGTCAGATTGTTTGTTTCCCTGGGTATTTTTCTTACCCTTTTTCCCAGTTTGTACTACAAATACTTCTGACCCATCTTCTGCCGAAAATCCTGTGTGTCATACTGTTTGACCAGCCTGGAGGTGTGTGCATCTTTAATATACATTGAAACTCCACCTCATTTGGCTTTGCTGCCCACAGTTTGGGGTCTAAATGTATGTTAGGATGAGAAACGAGGTAAAGCTGGGGTGCTCTCCACAGCTTTGAATCAGGTTTCTGTGACTGCACAAATGTCAGCATCTTCCAGGGTTAAGAATGCTTGCAATGAGTGCAGTTTCATGTTTAGACTCCTAGTGTTTAGCAGCATGACCTTTAATTTGCGTTTTGTTGAAATTTTTTTTGTTGGTAGTATTAACCTCATGACTTTTCCTAAAAAAGGCACTATGGGGGAGACAAGAGTCTTTGCCAGAAATTTGAAGCCCAAACGAGACAGATGCAGGCCATCTCTAGCAAAGAAAGCATCGTGGTCTGTCAATCATATCTTCCCAGGCTGTCAGGTACTGGATCCCCCTGGAATAACACCAGAAACTAAGCCAATTGTTAGTCAATCATTTTCTGTTTGTATTGAGACATCTTTCTGGGGTGGCCACGGTGATGCAGTGGTTAGCGTTGCCACCTCACAGCAACTGGTTCTCTGGTTCGATCCTCAGCTGGGGTCCCTTCTGTGCGGAGTCTGCATGTCCTCCCTGTGGTCGCGTGGGTTTCCTCCCACATCCCAAAGACATGCTGTAGGTGGATTGGACACTCTAAATTGGCCCTAGGTGTGAGTGTGTGCATGTATGGGCCTTCTGTGAAAGGTTGGGCGATGGGCTGGCAACTCGACACTGTAAAACTCCACTGTCAATCATGAGCGGACAGGTGGTGATCTGCTGTGGCGACCCCTAACCGGGAAAAGCCAAAAGAAGAAGATTGAGGTATCATTCTGGGTGATGGTAGAATGTTGCTTTTTCTAATGCTGTTCATAGAGAATCTTAATTGTTTTCTTGAGGGTATCGAATTCCACCCCCCCCCAAAGAAGTTATCAGGTTTTTAGGTTAAGTGTTGTGTTTATGGTGGACAACCATGACACTGAGATTTGTGATCAGTGCTGAAGTCTTTTTTCAAAGTGAAACATAGAAAGCCTTGGCATTTCAAGCTTTTCTTGCAGAGAAATATATTTCTTAAGTAATGCTGCAGCTACTACTGTTTCACCCTTGTTAAATCCCTAAACATAAAATAAATATGAGAAATATGGAGAGCAGCTGGCAAATAGAGTTAACAAAAATAAATAAATAAATAAGAAAGAGGTTCCTTCAAAAGCCAGGCTGTCACTACCAGATTGTCTAAACTTGATATGGAGTGTCAGAGAGCCTATCCTCAAGTTGCTAGTGCACAGACTATAGGGGATTCCAGAAGGTCAAGCAGGAATTGAGTAGCATATTTCATTGGTAAAACTGTTGCATCAAGATGAAGGGTTTTTATCTGAAATAAGTCTTCTGCCACCAAAAAACATCCATGCCAAGACAGGTGCGTTCTGTACCTCACAGTAATTCTCCAGATTGTGTCGTGAGTTTTTTGCAGATGTTCTATGATAATCTGGGAGCAGATACCCAATTAAGGCCCAAATTGTTTGTATGGAGAACACAAAGCCAATACCCAGGTACCTGGGTGTTCAGTGTTTGTATCCTGAACATCAGTAAAGCCTCTTGCTTTTGATTGTTAAGTTTCTGCAGGAATAGATTGTCATGCAGGCTTCAGTGGCTGCCAGATCTTCCACATCAAATGTAATAAACAAATAAAAATACTCCTACATTCAGTGAGACTCGATCTGTTTAACTTTGATACAAACTTTAAAGATAATGCCTTGTCCACAGGTTCCCCAGATGAGGTTTGATTTGATGATACTTTAAACTGTATGAGAGAATATTTTAAGTGACCTATTAAGCCGTTATCTTCCTCCAGGTTTAGAAAAGTTAAACTGATAACAGCATTGAAACTTCAAATACTACCAGTCTGTTACTATTGACTTCTTTCAGGATATTTTCACAGAGATTTCTTTGAAACATGATTAAAAGCTACCTGCACCCATAGAAAACAGATTTTGTAGTGTTCAGAGCATTAATTCGATACAGGATGTGAGTTCACTCCATGACATCAAACTAGGTGATGAAAATTCAAAATACACGCCTGCCAGCCCTGCAAGTGAAAACACAAAAAACATTTTGGGGGGTACGCCTCTTTCAAACCCCTATGTATGTGTGTAGGTAGTCCTACCCCCCTTTACTTAAATAAACTAACTCTATGGTTGTACTGTTGTGGGAAAAGGAGAAAAGCACAATGTAGAGCACTGCCGCAAGTATTTACAATTCAGGCAGGCTACCCACAGACAGAGCCTAACTTACTATCTGGAGAATTATAGAGGCTATGGGGATTGCCAGAGCACTGTCTAAAGCCTAGAAAAATGGACAGCAGGCATTCAATTTAGCCTTCCTAGGAGTGAATCTGTTACCAAAATGCCTTCATGGTCCCCACATGTGGTGAAATTATCAATGACTAGCAAGAATTTTAGCTCATGTATTTTTCTGCTTAGGCAAATGACAGTGTACTCCGAGGAATCATATTACCAGCCCACAGCTGTAAAGTGCATTCCAGTATTTAATTACCACTCTTGCCTAGTAGATTGGCTGCAACTGTCTGGTTATGAGAATGTGCCCCATTGAGTCAAAAAGTATTCTGGACTAGGTCTCCTCATTATGTAGGCACCACATCTTTTTTGGGGGGTGACCATGGAATCTCCCTATGCCAGGGTTCACAGGTCAAGGTCTGGATGACAGACACATTAAGGTCTAGTGGGCTCTGTCTATGGGAGAACAGGAATGCAGTCTTGGGGAATTGGAAGCCATCATCAAGTCTAGCTCAGGCTCCCCATCTTTTCACACCACCATAGATCCTAAGCACTTGATTCTCTATTGCCTGCTTTCTTGGTTGCGCCCATTAATATGCTCATTCTCTGAGTGAGCCTTTCATTCACAAGTCTGTTCCTTCTAAAGCTGATGGATGGCAGGGTACCAGAATCCCAGCCAGTTTAGTGCAGAACATCTAGTCTATAGGTCCCTGTGGATGCCTTTTAAGTTCAAACAGATGCACAGCTGCTCCCTCACACTGTGAAAATGACCACTGAAGGAAAGTAAATGAAACTTTATATAAAAAACATTTTAACCCATTTATTGTGTTATCACGTAATACATAGGCAAACACACAGGTATACGTAAGAAAACAAACCATGTTAACGTTCCCCGTTACAAACATTATGCATCACATATATTATTTTGTAGAATTATCATCAATCCAACAAAACATAAATTAATCGACTCCTGATTCCATTACACCTCCCACCTCCTCCAACACATTATTCTGATGTATTGTTTCCACGATTTCCATTTTTTAATGTAATTTGCTCCTACCCATTTCTAAATATCCCTCTTCCAGTTCTCTTATCTCTGTTGCAGTTCAGTATTTCAAATACAGTTGGTTTAGTCTTTGATTTCCACTTTTCTAGTAATTCCTTTTTTGGCAACTACCAGAATTAAACTTAACTGCCTTACTATGTGTAGGCAATTCAGGTCCTGTATCCCAGCTCAGAAAAAATCATTTCCTTAGTTACATCCATTTGCTCACCCAATATTTCTGACAGAATACTCTGTAAGGGAATTTTGAAGTCTGCCAACTCATTACACTCCCAAAATGTATGTTCCCAGTTATCTCCTTCTTTATCACACCTCTAACAGTTACCATCAACCTGAGGAAAAATTATTTGGAGTCTGATTTGGGTATAAAAATACCTATCTAAATACTTCTAAGCAAAAATCCTAAATCATCTTGATTTTGTTGCATATTTGGGGGGTGGGGTCTTACCTATGTTCTCCCATTGTTTCCTTGTGAATTGCTTATCAATCTCTCTTCTCAATCTTTTCTAACCTTCTCTGATTGATTCCTGTAGTTATCGTAAAATATTTTATATGCCCTACTAATTATCCATTTTAAACAGTAGTTTTTGATCTAGATTCAATTAAAAACTCTATCATAGCAGGTCTTTTACTTAAGATTCCACTATCCCTTTCTCTTTGCAAATACTCTGATATCTATCCCTGATAGGGAAGGCAGTCTATACCATGCATTCCAAATGTCTTCTTGGCCTCTTCCCATTCCATTACCTTTCCCTGTCTAGTTATTTACTCTCAGTATCTTGATTCCTTGCCAGTTTTATTCAGTGAATTCCTGGCCCCTCTTGCCAATTCTCTGTACTCCTAATTACAGTCAGCCATATCAGCAAAATCTCCTTTGTCCATTCTCATGTTGGCTTAGTTATTAGAATTCTTTCTGCTACTTTATGAATGTAATATTCTGTACGGCTGTTATCCTTGAAGAGGTGCATCCAAAATCCCACTCTCTCTTTACTTCTTAAATTCCCCTTGTTTCATCATCATCCGTTTTCACTTTGATTTATAGCTTTCTGCTTGTGTTATGTATATGAGCCTTAATTGTTTAGCTCTAACATACCCCTTCAAATCAAGCAATCCTAAACCACCTTGTCCTATTGGAAGAATCATCTTATCTCACTTGACCCTTGCCTTCTTCCCCTCCCAGATAAATTCCTTCAACTCTTCATTAATTATTGTCCACAATTTCTCCTCTGGTTGATTAAAAATATGCCTGACCTGTATGTGATGCGCCACTAATCAAGGATACTCAGTCCTTATCACTGGCAACAGTGGGGGACGTACACACTGGAAAAGATGACAAGTTACACACACACAGTATTTCCAGATGCAGCTCTCTGCATCAAGTACAATTTCCCTTAAGAGCACACAGAGATCACAGTCAGTCTGGGGCTGGTTTCTCCCTCTTTCTCCAGATCCCCAGTAAGACTCTCCACTGGCACAGCTATATAGTTGAGATCTCAGCTGAGTGGCCAAGCCAAGACCTCCAGCACCCTCTCTGTCCAACCTGTTCCTCATGTCCCCTCCCCAAGAAGCTGACACACACACACTTTGAGATTTGATTTATACATAAATACACACCCACACCTGGGAAAGGCTGGCACAGGTTCACTAGCTATGCCCCTTTTTGCCAAGACTATAAGGTAGTTATTACTGCCACCAGTCTACTCTTTATCAGCTACTTTAAGGCCCTTAACAAAGGGTGTCCAATCTTACTGTGTAATGTTACTATTAATCCAAATAGCAGTTTGACCAAGAGCAAGGCTATTAGGAGTGTCCCACACAGCATCACCAAATAAATATGCAAGTACTCTCACATCATAAATATGTCTCTATGCAGATCATCCACCAATGAAAGGTTTAAATATATTTAATAATAAATAATAAAGGAACAAGAAAATACTCAGTAAATAATCACAGTTAAAATCACAGGAAATATTTAAAACAACATCGCAGAACAGTCTCAAATAAATAAAGAAAAACATTTAAATTAAGCTCAGCTATATTTCTGACTATATCTTAAAGAAATGACTGTACCCTAGTTAACTTACTTATAGAGCAAAGCAAGGTGGATGTGGTGAATGTGTTTTCCAGCTGATGTCAGGTCAAAGACAAATACAGAATGCTCAGTCTCTCTCTTAGAGAGTTCTTAAATTAATATCACAAATATTGCTGCTGGGATACTTGCAGCATGACATCACTTCTTATCATCCACGGCAGCTGGTAGCATTTAGCATCTCTCTGTGAAAATGCATAAACAAGGACTTCTCTAAGATCCAAGGCTAATGGTGGAAGTCGTAAAATAATTTACATTCCTCCACGTTTAAAGACAATGCAAAAAAGTTTGAGTTCTAGACATTATGTCTCCTGTTGCACTGAAACTGAAAGATGGAATCTGTTTTATGACCCAGCTATAAAGTGACTTAATTTCAACTATTGTGTTGCAGTTTCCATTGTTAAAAATATATACATTTAAATAGTTATAATAGTGCATATACATTTCTGCTCAGTACTTCACAAAATATATCTTCAGCACATGTCTGTACAATATAGCGTACAGTTCTAATAGATCTGTAACACAAGCATCTTGCACAAGCATGTCGACATTCACAAATGACATGCAACCACTTACAAAATTCCAGATAGCTGGGCTGGCAGTATCTCCTTCTGTCACACTTCTATATAAATCATATTAATATTCACAAATGACATATAATTATTTACAAAATTCCACATAGCTAGGCTGACAATATTTCCTTCTGTGACACTATATATAAAACTAAACAGACTCAAAACATTTTCACAGCTTGTATCTTGCTATCCATATCCATAATAAACAAGATCTTTCCGTTTCTTTGTTTTTGTATAAACTTTTTCTTAGTCTCGTCCTACCTTAGCTGTCACAACAGAATTCTTTTTAATCCATGCTACTAAATACTTCATTTGTTCATGTCTCTATGAATATAGATATTTCTGGACAAATTCATATGTGGATATGCAGTTTACAGCTATAGCTTATATATATTTTTCCCATTAATTTTATATGCCAAAAAGGTTGGAAACTGCCTCTACAACCCCAACTGAGATGTCCTTTTCTATTAGGTACAAAATGTCATCTGCAAATAAAGCAAATTTTTCTGATTACCATAACAATTATATCCTTGAAATTCTGAGCCCCTTATTTTCATTGCTAGTGGCACTAAACCATCATCATCACCATCATCAACCACCTTTTTCCCATTTTTTCTAGACAGGGTTGGGGTATCGTGTTGTTGCCAGCTCTCTCACTTTAGTGCCACACTCCTGCCTTCTTCAACACTCATGCCTGACTGTCGCAGATCTTTCACACAATTCATCCACCTCTTTGCTGAAGGTCCTCGCTTCCTCTTACCTTCTTTCTGTCTGTCCCAAATCTTCCTTACCAGATTGTCTTCTGCTTTTTTGCATGTGTCAAAATCACTGCAATCTGTTCTCTTTGATCTTTTCTGCGATGTGAGCTACTTTGGCTTCTGCTCTTATGTCCTCATTTCTTCATCTGTCCCACAGTGTGCATCCAACCACCCTTCTCAGGCACTTCATTTCCATCACCTCTAGCTTCTTCAACTGTTCTGCCTTTACTGCCCATGTTTCTGTACCATACAGTAGTACTGGTCACACCACTGTCTTACTTTTGATGCATCTTTGGCATTCTTCTGTCATAGACTACATGACACTCTATACCAGTTGGCTGCAGCCTCTCTGATTGTAGCTTTGACCTGTTCATTCAGACTTCCTTCTCCTCAACCACCCCTCCCAGATACTTGAAGCTGTTTACCTGTTCCACTCTTTTCCCTTCTATCTCTATTCTCAGCTTCTTCTGATTTCCCCAGTTTGCTGCCATTACCACTGCCTTATCTGTGCTTAGTTTCATTCCATGTGCCTTCAGTTTTGCATTTCATTCTTCTATTCTTTGCTGAAGTTCTAGCTCAGAGTCAGCCTGTAATGCCACATCATCTGCATACAGCATCTTTGTTGATCTGTCCCCTCCGAACTGTTTTATAATGTAGTCCATCACCAGTATGAACAGTGGGCTCAAAGCTGAACCCTGGTGTACACCCACTCCCATTGGGAACCCCTCTGGGAGGCTGAACCCTGTTTGTACCTGAGTCATTGCATTCTTCTACATAGCCTGCACTAATTCTACTAATGTTTCTGGGACTTCAAACTACCATTGTACTGCCCAGATCAGCTTTCTTGGGACCTTGTCATATGCTTTCTCTAAGTCTAGAAATGCCCGGTTGGACTCTCTCCTCATCTCTAGCTTCTTATCAAGTATCTGTCTCACGGCAAACATCAGGTGAATTGTGCTGCATCCTGATCTGAATCCAAACTGCTCATCTCCTATCTTGCACTCTACTATTCTGTGTATCCATGTATCAATCACCCTATCCAGAACTTTCATGCAATGTGATAGGAGTTTGATGCCTCTGCACTGCCCACAGTTGTGGATGTCCCCTTTGTTCTTGTACACTGGCATGATTATGCTTATTCTCCAGTCATCTGGAATATGCCTTTCTCACCACACTGCTATTAGTACCCTCAGGAGCCATTTCACCCCTATCTCGCCCAGCATCTTTATCATATCTGCTGTGACCTCATCTGAGCCTGCTGCTTTCCCTGACTTGTTTTTCCTTAGTGCTGTTCTTACTTCTTCTAGGGTGGGCTCCTCCTCTTCTTTCATCGTAGACTGATTCTGAGGCAGTACAACTGTGGGGTTTTCTTCATTCAGAAGCTGCTGAAAATAATCCTTCCATCTGCCTTTGATATCCTGTGGACTGGTGAGCAGGTTGTTGCTGGCGTACATTATGAAGGGTGTCTGACTATCTTCTTTATCTTTCGGTCTTTGCCTTGCAACCTGATATAGTTTCTTTGTGCCACTTACTGAGTCACTTTCCAGAAATTGGTAGAGTGCCTCTGATGCCCTATTCTTTGCTATTGCAACTTCTTTCTTAGTGTCTTTATTAGCAAATCAGTGGTCCTTTCTAGCTTGGTCAGTCTTTTCTATCTACCACTTCTTCCTGCACTCCTCTTTTTTTGATGACTTACTAGACTTCTGCATTCCACCACCAGCTTTCCTTATGTACCTTATTTCCATACCTGGGTTGGCCTCATATATTTTCTGTAGTCCTAACACATGCTGTTTTTAAGCATTGTCATTCTTCTTTAATTCCACCTATTTCCTCCTCTTCTTGGGGTGCTAGTGCCCTGAGTAATTCCTTGAACTGTTGTACTTTCTCTCTAGTCAACTTCCAGGTCTTCAGCCTGGTCTCTGTTGACCTTAGAGCCTTCTCTGACCACTGCTTGCAGCTGATTGTGGTAACTAGTGGTTTATGCTATGGGCCAACTGTTTCACTGGGGATGACATTGCAATCATGGATTCTACCCCAGTGCCCTGTCCTTACTAGAAGGAAGTGTACCCGAGTCGCATGTTGGCTCCTCTTGTATGTGATCTTGTGACTGTCTCTTTCTGAACCATGTGTTGGCTACTATCAAACCATTTGCCAGACAGAAATCTAGAATGTTTTCTCCTTCTTTATTCCTGTTTATTCCTGTTGCCCCACCCATGTGGACCCAGGCAGTCCTCATATCTTGTTCTGTCTGTCCCGATATGTGCATTCAAGTCATTCATTATCAACAACAATTCATGTTGTCCTGCTTATCTAGTAGGTCCTGCAGCTGCACTCCTTTCCTCACTATCACAACCCTGCTGTGGGGCATAGGCTGAGATTATGAATACTACCCTATCATTACACCGGAGTCTGATTGCCATGAGTCTCTCATTAATTCTGATGATAACCCTCACTGCCTTCTGAAGCTTCTCTCTCACCACAATTTCTCCACTATTTCTAGCCTGTCCCCCTTCTGAGATGTAGAGACTGGATCCCAAGCCAAGTTGCTTTGCTGCACTACCCTTCCATCTCATCTCCTGGATACATAGGATGTCCAGCCTCCACCGTATCATCATGTCATCCACTTCCAAGCTGCATCCTGTCAGTGAACCTCTATTAAGTGTAGCAATTCTCAGTTCATGTTTGGCAGGTTGGTTAGTTTTACGTTCAGCTTTTGCTCAACAGAACTATGCTAGGTAACCGAGGTTGGGCAACTGGACACTAGCCAACCAGTAGCTTATTGACCCAGAGCTACTGGGCTTTATGGCAGGCACACACTAGCATATATACCCCTTCCACCGTTAGTAAGGGTCCCTGGCGTAGGTTAGAGTAGGCTGGGTTCTCAACCCACTTATTACCGGTAACTATCCATGCCCATTTTGGCGGCATTAGTCAACATGACCACATCACCTTGAGCCATATTTTACACCGAGTGGCTAGCCCTGCCACTCCGTGCACTCTATGTTCTCCTATCTTGAGGATACTGTGCATCACAATAAATGGCTAAAGTGTTGGTCTGTACATCTCATCCCCCTACAGGGCACCATGTAGAGACTTTGCTGCTGCCCACAGCTCCATTCATTGGTGAGTTTGAGATGGAAACACTCGGCATGTTTTTCAGATGAGGGAGAAACCCCATGGAAAATATTAAAGTATTAATGCTGAACTTATTACAAATGGCATTTTGTCCAAGTAACCCTCAGACTTATTCAGACATAATATTTAAACAGGAAACCACTCCACCTTATATGCCTTCACATTAAATTAATTAATGATCCTATTTGTGTGCCTTTAATGATTTTAATAGGCTTATTAATTAATTTAATGTGAAGGCATATAAGGTGGAGTGGTTTTCTTTTTAAATATTATGTCTGAAGAAGTTTGAAGGTTACTTGGACGAAAACACCATTTGTAATAAGTTCAGCATTAATACTTTGATAATAAAGGACTTTAAATTCTGTGAGGCGCTCTTCTTTGGTCCAGCACCTAGTTTATCTGGTTTGTTTTTCTGGACTTTCTCTTTTTTCTATAGAAACCCCATGGAGACGGAGAGAGACTGTGCAAACTCCAAGCAGGCATTGGGCAGAGTTCAGGATCGAACCTTGTGCATGGGAGGTGAAGACCTTAACCAGTGACACTAAATATAATCCAAATAATAATGGGGAAAGAGGACACACTTGTTTGGTTCCTCTGTTCAGATACAACTTATCAAATTCCACTTTAAATTTTGCCTCTGATCCTTCATATTTGCTCCTAATTAATCTTATTATTGTGTCAGGGAATGCAAATGCTTCTATTACCCTACTCATAAAATCCCACTTTGCTCTGCTGAATGCTTTCTCTGCATCAAAACCCACCATCAATAGTTTTATTTTCTTAACATTCTGCTTACCTTTGGATCATCATTGTTTCATTAACATCATCAGCTGGTTGCCTCCCCTCCATGACACCAAATTGATCCATATCTATCAATTTTGGCATCACCTTTGCAATTATATTAGCTAGTATAGACATAATCCAAACTTTCACAGGAATACAATCTATTCCTTGAGATTTTTCTGCAGATTGATTATACATTACCATTTTATCTCATGTCCCTCCTATGTTAACTGTTAATTGTTGAGCCTTATCTACCTCTTTCCTTGGAATACCTCAGCCGCCCATAAGTATTTCCATTTGGGCTGTTTCTTGATTTCCAAATTTATATGCTCTAAACAATTTTTCATAAAATTTCTGAAATATCTCTAATACTTCTTCAGGATCTCTGGTTAGTTTTCTTGTTATAGGCTCCCTAAGTTTGGCAACTACCCTTTCTGCTTTCTGTTGCCTAAGTTGTTGTGCTAAAAGTTTTTGCACTTTGGAATTATTTTCAGAAACAGTTGCTTCACAAAAATCTTTCTAAACTCCTGCATATTATCCAGATATTCCCTTATTTTCTCTTTAGCATTCTGCAGTTGCACTTCTTGTTCTTTGAGATTCCCCTTATTCTGCAATACTTTAACCTTTCTCAGTCTGTTACTTATTAACAATATATTTTTCTTTTATTTTGATTTTGTTTTTAAATTCTACTTTCATTTTGTCTCACTCACTAACTATCATTTCTGAAAAAAATTCTGTCTTCCCTAATAACTCTTGAATAATTTCCACCATCCATTCCTTAAATTCCTCTCTTTTTAACAGGAAGGTGGGGAAGTGCCAATGTCTCATTTTTACTTCATTACCCTGCATTTTTATCTTTGTTATTGGTGCATGATCTAAAATAGTTATTGGATGCGTATCAAAGCTTTCAATTAAATGCACATATTCCTGTGAAATATAATTTCTGTGTTGTCTATCCCAGTTATTGTACTTTGGGGAAAAATATGCAAATTATCTTCAAGTTCCCAATACTGAATTCACTTATTTACTTGCTTATACTAAAAAGTTGTTATATTAAGCCAAGGGCCTTAATCCAGACATTCACTTATGCAAATGTAACAGAAAGTATATCAGCTCTAAATGTATTATGATCTGTGCACTTTTATACCCCATCCCCAACCTCAACAACCCAAGATTACAGGCTATTAACTTAAATATGGTTTTGTCCAGCATTTCTCCTCTTTCCACATTATAATACATGTGTTTCTTAAAACTAAAAAGGGAGAATAAAAGGCACTTGTTTCCTTTAGTATTGTTTTCTTCCCACTCCTTTAGTATCCTCCCAAACATTAATGACATAAAGTGAGGCATATGCTTTTCAGTCCCCCCACAAGTTTAACAAATTCAACAAAAGTCCAACCTTTCCACTTTTTCTTGTACAAATTTCACAAATGTGAATGATGCTTTATAATTTCACATTTACTCACTAATATCAGTGCTGCTGGTCTTCCTCCTGCTCATCTTTATCTCCCAGTCCCAGTCTTCAGTTCAAGTCCAAGTACTCTTGATTCTTCTCATCAACTCCTGTGTTTTTTTTTTCCTCAAGCATTTTTTCTTTGGAATGTCAGAAAAGGTTTCATTGGCAGATTCTCTCTGTGAGCTTTATTATCAGATGAATGAAAAGCAGAGTCCCCCTGCGGCTCACTTTTTTTTAACAAACTTTTGTATTGCCTCCCTCACCTGTTCTGCATCAAAAAACTACATTGATCCCCTAGGAAAATTATTCTGAAGACAGCTAGATACAGCAGCTTGACTCTCATACCTGCCTTTCAACTTTCCCTGATTGCTGGGATAAATTTGCTTCTTTTCTGCCTATGTACAATGAATAATATTTTTCCACAAACTCTTCTGACACAGTTTTTTTAACTCTTTCTGTAGGTATGATTGCATCTTTACTAATACAGGTCTTGGCTGCTTTCTCATGGCCAGGTTTGCAACATGCACAAAATGTGGTCTTTCAATTAAATCTTGTGGAATACTAGTCCAGTTGCTTATTTTTGCTTTCATATAATGAATACAGTCTGCTCCTTCTAGTTTCTCTAGTACAGCAGAAAATCTCAGGCATTCTCAGCATCCTCTGTTCTCTAACTCTTCCATTTTTTTAAATATCTCTTGAGTAGTCTCATACTCGGACAGCTTTTTCTTCATTTTGATCTCTGATTTTTTTGCAGTTTTATCAGCTCCTGTAAGTAGTTGTTTAAAGCTTTTGCTATTTTCAGCCTTTTGTTATTTGAGCTGATATACTTCTTCAATGTGTTGTTTATTTTAACTTAACCAACTCTGAGCACAACATCTTGGAAGTCCATGTGTGTATAATTCTTTTAATATTTCAAGGGCTATAGCTACTGGTACTGTTTTGAGGAGGTTTGCATAGCTGCATTCTCAGAACCTCCCAGATGATGTAAATATGATTTTAAATTCCCCTTTGGTTGGAGAATTAGTTTTTTGGCCCCTCTGTTGCAGAGGTGATCAAAACGTGTGATGAAAGGGGTAAGCTGATCCAGGGAATCTCTATGATTTTTCAGCCATCCTTTTCTAAATTTTCTAAGGATTCTCTAACTCCTCATCCAGTTTGGCAAAAAGCAGAATAAACAGTCAAAACAAAATATGGGTAGGGAAACATTTAAGAAGAAATGACAAAGGGGTCCAACAAATAAGCATTGAAACTCCCAAAACCAAGGGTGGTCCAAAACGTCTGAATGACTAGTCAAGAAACCTTATGACTCTCTCCCACCCTGACCCCTTTTTATTCCAGAAAACCTGAATCTGCATTTTTTGCTTTGGCAGTTGTTTCAGACAAATGGGTTCTGAAGATCATTCATCAAGGTTACATATGGCAGTGGGAGAAAATGCCTCTTTCTAGGGCAGTGTTTTCTAAACTGGGGTCTGCGGACCCCTGTGGGTCTGTATGATAAACTCAAGGGGTCCGCGAGCTCACTTGCACCCACCTGGCTTTCAGGCATCATCCATGACCCGACCCTGTAAATGGAGAAAGAAAAGTTGCGCTGCTCATCCACAATTTATTTAAAAAAAAAAAAAAACAAGAAAGAAATTCCCTGTTCGCAGCTGAGCAGTGACTAAGCAGCTGCTTGCCCTTAGTTTTTAGAGGAGAAGAAGGAACAACTTACGTGTTTGCGGCTAACACTGAGCAGCTGATCACCTGCCCCTTGTTTTCTGCCAGCAGTTAGAACTTGGAGGGAAATTTAAACAACTGTTCTGTTCCCTCCAAGTAAGACAGGTCCTTTATTTATGTTGGTCACTGTATGGGTATGGGTCTGCTCTCTCCCTTTTGCCAGCAAATAGAAATTAATGCAGAGCTGATGATCGATCCAGATGATCTTGTTGACAGAACTTGAAGGTATTTTTTTTTATCAAGGTTTTAATAAAAAGTGGTGCCTGAGTGCAGCTGTCAGTTGACCAGATATTCATAGAGTGTGCCAGACTTTTGCCTTATTTGGTCTGTTTTGAATAAAATGGAGTTTCTCTGGCAAATCATTGAGGACTGAAGAAAATAATGGCATATTTTTGAGCTTTAGATTTCATACATTTCAGAAAATTTGTATTAATTCAAAACTTGTTCTATTAACTTTCTAAGTTTATAAGAGCAATATTTAAAATGTATCCTTAGCTTTGACCCTTTGCTCCCCACATTATGACAGGGTTTGTCCATATTTCTTGCACTGAAGAGGTTGAGAGGTATTGTGTGTGTGTAAAAGGGAGGCGGGTAGGTAGATGTGTGTGTGTGTGTGTGTGTGTGTGTGTGTGTGTGTGTGTGTGTGTGTGTGTGTGTGTGTGTGTGTGTGTGTAAGTAAGAGGAAAGAAGTGTAAGAGGTAGGCAGCATACCCTTCAGCTGTCCAGGTGTTTGCAGAATGGCCATATTTTTGCCTCATATTTTCAGTCTGTTTCTAATTAAATTGTGTTTTTCTAGAAAATCCCTTGATGACTGAAGTCAGAAAATGATGGCAGACATTTGAGCATCAGACTTCATAGCCTTCAGAAAATTTGTACTAATGCAAAACTTGTTGTTCTATTAACTTTCTAAGTTTACAAGACAAAATATTAAAATGTTTCCTAAGTTTTGACTCTCTGTCACCCCATTATGGCAGGTGCATTTTTCAAGAAATTTAGTTTCAAGAGCATTTTCATGGACTTGTGAGCTTCAAGGGAAGAGAAGTTTACTGCTGCTCATGCTGTCTGTTTACAATGTGCAACAGATTTGTTAAGCTAGTTAAAAATAGTATCACTACTGTGGTGCTGCCTTTTAAAGCTGTGTTAGTAGCACAACAGGTAGAATGCTTGCATTTTAATGAAGAAGGCTGTGGGTTCTACTACCACAGCATATTGATGGATTGTTGATACTGTTTTGCATTTTTAGGGGGTGGGTACTGAAGTCCTGAATATGTCCTCTTTTGGATGAGATGCCTAGTAACTATGAACCTGTTTTCAATTTGCCATCCATGCAATATTACCAGCGTACCATTTTTTTAAGTAGGCAATTTATTCTTCAAGGGCAGCAGGCACTGAATTTGTAGATGAAACACTGAAATAAAGTTGTTTGCTAGCAGCAACCTTTTCATTAGTTAGAGATCTCTTTAAGGTGGAATTATTCAGATGACTTACTTCTGCAGAGATTGCGCATAGTGACTGATATTGGTGGATTGTAATGACAGAAGTTTGAGTGGCCCTTTATGGTTGAATTGTTCTCAATTGGGCGGTTTTGTCATTATTGGTTCATATGTTTTTTCACTGCTTATTGGTAAAATGTGCAGAATTATACATTTAAAACATGTACTACCAAGTGGTGCTGTATTATACAAGGGATATAATTTAATTATTGGGTATTAAAATTTAATTATACAATCAGGAAGGTGAATCAAAGAACTTTTGCATGCTCCTAAAAATGTTCGCAAGGGACCTATGCTTTGAAAACAGCCCAAAAGTAAACTTAATCCGCCACTGGCCAGATGCATTTTCCTTGAATGTGGTTTCAGTGCTGTTTCAGTGAATGTGAGTTTCAAAGGCAGAGAAGTTGTAACGTTAAGTCTATTTTCATTGATACTAATATTGCTTTGTTTAGGTTTAGCAAATGTCTGTTTAGCTTTAGCAAATGTCCATCAGTGTTTGTGCTATAAATTTTGAAATACAAGTTTTAAATGAACTCCAAACATCTGTAATCATTGTAGAAGAAAAGCAGAAAACAGTATGCACACTGAGAATTTTGAACAGTGTTTATGGCAACTGGGGAGAATTAGCCAAGTAATGGGACACTGAAATGGCTGCGTGATGGGGGGCTGATTTGGGGGTTTGGGGGTTTATCCAAATATAACATATGTGTACCGCTAATAGGGGTCCGTCAAAATGTTTTCCTTTATAAAAGAGGTCCTCCAGCTTGCAAAGTTTTAGAACCACTGTTCTAGGGCATAATTTCTCATCTTCTATATCAGACTCTCTTGTTTTCACTGGTTCATCATCACATACTTTCCAAAGTAGTGATAGAACCAGTTCCTTCTTCCCAGGTGGGGAAGGGGTTTTATTCATGGATGTTCCTAATGCCAAAGAAAAAAATGTTTGCAGACCAGTTCTGGATGTTTCTTTCTGAAACATATTTGTTACCTCTAGACTTAAAAACTAATTATCATCACATCTCTATCCCTCCAGACTTCAGATGTTGGTTAAGGTTTTGTGTGTCTGGAACACTTTGTCATTTCTCTGCATTAACTTCTGGACTATCCACTATATCAAGAGTAATCTGTCTGTAAATGCTGAAAGCACTGTACTTTGTTGGGATGTGAAGATTAAAATGCATTTCATTGTTGAGTGGAAGATTAGGACAGTACATCTGGACTGGCAAACTGGGGCAGTGATCCTCATTAACAAAAATGGGGACAGGAAGGTGTTGGGGATCACACTACTTAACCTTTCTGGGAAGGCATATCATATGCTAGCTCGTGGAAAAAGGAGGCTGCATTTATTAATCAAACTTCTCATTCAGGATGATCCCAATCCTGGCTGTGGAATTATGACTCCACTATTTTGCCTTTAGATGGACATTGCAGATTCACTGCGGTTCACCAATACTACCTACATGTATTTTGAGGACTTCAAGAGGGTATACGACTGTGGAATGCATTGTGGGAAGTGCTACCTCTTTAAACGAACCTCAGTCAGCTGCAGCATGACATTCACTTCCTGTATTTGAGAGAGAAAGAGGGTGTTTTGTCTCCATTCTCTGCAATAAGTTAAATACTTTCAGTGTGGGGAAAGCCTCAGACAAGGGTGTTTCTAGCCTCCCCTCCTATTTGCAACTTTCATGGTCATGATATTAAGGTGCAGGTAATGACTAAAAAGTGTCTAGTTTGGGGGTGTATGAGGACTGCATCTTTGTTGTTTGCAGATGTCCTCTTAGCAGGCAGGAAGGGAGAGGATCACTGGCGATTGTTGATGTCATTCATGTATAACAGCATTAGGACACACACTGCTTGGGTTTTGAACACCTGACTATGTGATGATAGAAGGACATGCCATGGTGGCAGTGGTGCTACAACTGTAGGATATTTTGTCTTTGATGCCATGACATTATATTATTGCTGCAAGCAATATGTGTTCCTGTAATTTTTTTAAAGATTGCTGCTTTATGTGTCTTTCTCACACAGTATTGCTTGCTGCTAGGTATACCCAAACACACATGATGTGTAATACATCATCACTGTGGTGCGAGAATGGCAATCATGCAAAAATATGTAAATAATCTCAGATTCGAACACGTGCCTTACTAAGGCAACAGAATTCAGAACATTGTCTCACCCTCCCACCACAAGTATTTCTCATGGGAAAGCCAAATTTCATCCCATAGCATCATCATTCTACAATAAAGCATTTATGTGTGAAAAATGAACATACATCATTGTAAAAGAAATCCCTAGCCATATATGTACACAGCAGATAGCTGTCTGGCAGCATTGTTACCTACTTGCACATTCACAGACATACGGACACAAGTGAGTCTGAGGAGTAATGTCTGGATTTGAATAGACTACCTAAGATCAACAAAGTACAGAACATTGCCTGAATTGCATGCACTACATGACATGTTTTACAATTGTGACAGTACACATTTCAATGGATGACATCACTGTTCTTTCATATGTTGATGCTCTTCAAAAAAATGTATGAAGGTGGTTAAAGTGAACAGTAACACTGCACAGCTGCACACATTAGAAGCCTTCTCTACACAGCACAACATTTAAACACATGTGCACAGTAGTAATTATTGGTGGATTCAAACCTACTCCATCTGTACAGTCTAGCAAGCACGTTATCAACAACCAATGCCACAGGATAACTCATACTACCACTGTGCTGTAGTTCATTTTTGATAGCATGATGTAAGCATTGCATTTCCAAAAATGGTTATTGCCTGGATCAAAACAAATTTGTAGGGTAATCCTTTCTCAGTGAAAATAAGTCTCCTAAGTGGATGTTTACATAAGGAGTGTTATCACGGACACACACAGTACACACAATCACATTAGTTAAGTAATATTGAATTTGAAACTCATACCTATCTATTTGCACAGTCCATAGAACACCAAAGCAGCTGCAAGTGCCACAGGAGAAGTTTGAGTTGTAAGGGCACTGTGTGTACTTTTGACATGCTGACCTCATCAGTGAAAAAAGTGAGATAAGGGGAAGGGGGCATCCTCTCCCATGTTAAAATTCTCTCCT